>NC_135505.1:110123105-110343105 GCF_052857255.1 Amblyomma americanum | reverse complement strand
TGCCATTGAAACATGTGGACCACCAATCCTCGCATCAGGGAAGAGCCAGACTTCATAGCGGTTACAAACGTGAAAAAGGTGCACAGAAAGCTCCACCAACAGCATTCCTTTGGAAAGTCCTTGGTTCCGGCCGCCACTGAGGTTTCACATATGCACTGTGGGACGGTTGCAATCATCTTTGCAAGGGTGCTGAATAAAATTGAGGTAACTCAAATGAATATAAGCGCCGATCTGCACTGTGTTTGTTTAGTGAATTAGCACTCGTTGTTTAGTGAATTCGCACAGAAAACGAGGCTTGGTCCAGTTCCTTAGTGACCGTTCTTTAGTGCGATTATAGCTTGTCATTGCCTTGAGACAGGAGGTCTGTAAAAATTTGGCGGCCGCAATCCGAGTTCCATATCGCCTAAAAACTCGTCAGGTACTGAGAAAATCAGATGTAGTAGCCTTCGCAGTGTAATCGCGTTTAGCTTTTCCACCATCCCCGAAGAATTGCTGCCACATTCGTCGAAATGAATCGAATCTATACGAGGCGCTGTGCGCTGCCTCGGTTTTGTTTTCATTAGTGCAACACCGCAGCAGTTCGGATTTTCTCACTGGCGTGGTGGCGGCTGAGAGCTTCCATTGCTCCATATAAGTAATATAGAAATGTTTCCCTTTTTACAAAATAAAGGGCCAACAAACGCGGTTTATTCACCAATGTGCGAATAAAATGGTAGTCCTCCAACCTACGCTCAAGGGAGCGGAGGCTTCCATAAATGCGTCAGTGGCGTGCAGGCAAAACATGCGCGCTTTAATATCATCATCAGCATCATAATTAGCCTGACTACGCCCACTGCAAGGCAAATGCCTCTCCCATGTCTCTCCAATTATCCCTGTCCTCTGCCAGCTTCGGCTGCCGTAACCCCGCGAACTTCCTAATCTCATTCGCCCACCTAAATTTCTGCTGCCTCCCGCTAGGCTTGCCTTCTCTTGGAATCCACTCCGTTACCCTTAAATGCCAGTGGTTGTATTGCTTCGTATTACATGTCCTGGCAGGCCCATTTCTTCCTCTTCATTTCGAATAGGATGTCATTAACCCGCGTTTGTTCCCTCACCCACTCTTCTCGCTTCCGGTCTCTTAACTTTACGCCTGTCAATTGTCTTTGCACAGCTTGCTGCGTTGTTTTTAAGGAGAGATGGGAGCTTTTAAATGACAAAGAGTGTGAAGATTTCTGTTTCTTAACATTAGAATATTCGGCACGAACAAAATGTAAAGCTCCAATTAAAAAGGTTTAAAGTCTGAGTTCGACATCCAAGTGGTAAAATATATATTTTTCGTGCCTTTGCATATATGCGTAAATAAGATTCGTGAAATTTCATCTGTCAGAAAAATTATTTCAATTCTTTTACGGAGAATTAAATTTTATTTCCGCTCCACGTACCAACAGGTAATTAATGACGTCGTTGGAAGTGTGAAACGATCGGAATAAAGGAACAACATTCAGAGGCCCAACTGAGGTGAAATAAGACTCGTCTTGGCCTATGTACAAAGGTGGAGAGAAGTATGAAGCCTTTGAGTGCCACGAGGCATTTAATAAAAAACAGCCTTCATCACGCTCTTTACATGTACCAGACTTTTCTGGAGCACACTAACACAGGGGTTTTAGTAGTTCAAATATGAATTAACTTGTCAGCCAGTCTTTCGAGGACATGAAGGCAAGAAGTATTCACTTGGAGTACTGCAGAGAAGGCTGCATGTCTCGCAGCCCCTTGCATGAGGCGTGCGTTTGCGTGAAGAACAAACTTCGAGCAGAGACAAGTTTCGGCGTTGATGAGGATGAGAGGGCACCATCAATTTTAATCGCCGCCATTTTGGGTTTGAGAAACCGAAATTAAGCCGACATTTCGTCCCCTGATGTCATACTCACATAGTTCCACCTCTATCCACCATACTGGACCGTGACGTCATCATTTGCACGCGGCAGGTGGTTGTTTCTACAATGCTATTGTAGATGGCGCTAGAAGTCTCAGTGCGACTGGCGCTGTTTTCTAGTTGCAGCCACAGATGTCGCTTTGATCTTAGGCTGGTGGAGAGCTCATGAAATCTCGAAATGTGATGAGTAGTTGCTGCCACAGATGGCGCTGTGATTAAGAGTCGTAGCAGACCCCACGAAATCTCCCAACGTGATGAGTAAGGGCTAGCGCTCTTAAAAAACAAACAGCGACAACTTCTGCTCCAGCGCCACTTGGGACTGAGCGAGCGAGACGCGCATATCACGTTTACTCTGATTACACCCCATTCACCTCAATCACACACTTTGGTTTTTCAAATTTGGCGCCAATGCTGCTTTCCCGTCCCCCACTATATCCCCGTCCAACCTATTCGACAGTCAAGCGACTTTTGCTTGTAATTAAGTACCAAACTATTCTATATCAATAAAACTTTTTGTTCACCTAATTATTACTTCGAACACATTTAAACCCATTTCAATGTTTATTTTCGTAGATTTGCCTATTTCCAACTATTTTGCCGTCCACAGTTCCCGTCTACTCAATATATCGATGTCCGTACTATTTGGATGCTTTTCCGAAATTTTTGGCTCTAACTAGTCATCCTACAGGGACAGTTCATGTGCGCATCAACCTCACATCCACCTCTATCGATTACAACCACTTGTTTGATCCTATCTTTTCCTAGAACGCCACAATTGCTGCGGACACGTATTGATGACACGATCCCGTCGACACTGCCTAGTAGTGCTTTTGCATGAAAAGCAGGCGAACCAATTATGAATAAAATAGCCACGGTTTTGTGTGCTATAGCGCGTTGCACGAACCTTAACGGCTGCTCAAAAATCGCTCCTGTGCCGGGCAGCTTCGGCCAGGCCACCTCGTTTACTGCAAAAAAAAAAAAAAAAATCGGCAGTGGTTTAACTTGGCTAAGCCTGGACTTCAGCGAAAAGCTTCTGCACTCGTTGTTACACATAGTAAAGCTTTATTGTTACGCAGTTGTTTGACTATGTTTCTCTTGGTCTTGCTGCTTGTCTGACATTGGTGCGAAGCATACGAAGATTGCTCGATGGTCTGAGAAATATGTAGCCATTGTTTCAACCTTTGTCTTCAACCTTACTTAATTATCACTCATGAAACACATTTAAAATCAATTCAAACCTTATTTCAACTCCTTTCTTTATTTTCTAACTATTTTGCCACCCACGGTTGTTTTCCCGCCCATTCACTATATCCACGTCCGCGCTATTTCGTAAGTTTTTCTACAATTGTGGCTCTAATTAATTGACTAATTACCCTATCGACAAAATTACTTTCGTGCAGCATCCTCACAAACTCTTCTATCGATTACAATCATTCGTTTGATCCTAACTCTTCTGAGAACGTCACAACTGCTGCTGATACGTTTTAATGACACGACCCCGCCAACATAGCCTAGCAATTCTTTCGCATTAAAAAAGAGATACAACTACATAATTCAGCGAGACAGTAGCAATAGCCTTGCACAATCACGTTTGGTACCTGGGGCCCATTACGCCGGCGTCAACAGGGGCAGGGCCTGTGACTGCTTGTGGGTAGAGCCTGTCAAAGTACTCTCCCTGAAGCCTTATATGTCATCCCACTTGACCAATCTCGCAGGTTTTGCCGCTCTCCATTGTGATAAGACGCTGGCGAACTGGCCGCTCGACAATTGCCTGATACTTATAAAATACAGCTAGCTGAACCTTGCACGGAAGTTCAAAGCTGTGGAGAGGTGTGACTTGATGCTGTTCACATTTCCCGGATATTTAGACTGCAACATTTACAGAATTTACTGAACATGCTACAGTATGGAGCCATAAAGGCTATTCAAAATCATTGAAGATTTAACAAAACGGACACGTATTCCTGCATCATTAACAGCGCTCTAGGGTTGGGATCTAGTTCTTCCCTTTATTGCCACCCTTCTTGCCTTGATTGTGGTTCTGCGACTGTAGTAGTAGTAAAAAGTATGGGGAAAAATGACCTAGACATTAAGTCATTTTGTGGCGCATAGTTATGCCATGTATATTATGCCATGCTAATTTTGGCTTCGGTGAAAGAACAAGAGCCTATTGTTACTATACGTTCAAATCTCTGAAGATCCGAGAGACAGTTTTACGTAGTGCACCAGGTGGCTTTCACAGCCTGGCACTCTGAGCGCTTCAAAAGCATGGTGACGTAAAAATTAAGGTTTGAGTACCAGACGCGTCATTCTAGCGCGGTGACGATCAGAGGGAATGACCTATTTCTTGCTTTTATCGACGAAGAGAGCCTTCTGTTTGCCTCTTTTTGCTGCTGCGGTTCACTCCAATACGGTAATGCAGTAGGAGTGGAGTGCATCTTTTTGGTGTGCAATCAAAGCAAGAGGATAAGGGTTTCGCCGCGACTATTGCAGGCACGATTATGGTAATTGTAGATTAGACTCCTTGAACAGCAACCGGCTTTTGCAGCTGAACAATAGGGTGCAATTTTCCCAGCTGCAGTATTTGTTTAGGCCCCAAGAAAAGGCTCCTGAACTAAAGGTGCGCCAGTACGATTCCCCAATTGACACATTCAAATATAGTTTTTTTTCCGCGAACAATACTTAATTGGAACAGTCTGCCTGCCCAATTTGCTGCTTCCCTTCCCACATCTTTTTACAACGCTTTGCAAGGCAACCTTTTAATATGATTGTGTTAAGTTAAAATGACAGTTAGTAATACTCTTAATATCAGTGTAGCAATATTTCTTTTCCTAGTGCATTGTGTTCGTTTTTATCATTCCCCAAATTTCTGTGTCGCTAAAACAGGGCTGTATTTCGAATGTCATTTTCTCCGCGTCTTTCGCGGGCGTGTTTCTTTCTACAATGTTTTTTGATTTTTGACTTTCCTCCCATAGTCCACGACTTTTCTCAGTATATTGCATCATTTGCCTCAAATACTTTATTTCATCTGTTTCTTTTATGATCTTTTCTCCCTGCAACTATGTCACAGTGGGTGCGCTGTAGGTATTTTGTGTAAATAACACAACAAGGCGCTAATCTTCGCTTATGAGTTCAGAAGTCTTACCGTTGGAACTCTTAAAACTCTTCCTCTACTTTTCATGCATCTTATTCCGCGAATAACACGTAACACGTCTGTCCTACAGAGTGAATGTCGCAGTTGCTTAATTTTCAAAAACCTGGCATCTTAAATTTTGCGTTACCTCGAAAACTCTTCAGCATTTAATGACGTCTGGTTTTCCGGTAGGGTTGCAGGTTTATATTAAATAGAAAATGGCACAATTTCTGCAAAATTTTATAAACGTGCGAAACCAGAATTGCATGAACGTTATATTGTACTGTTACTTTACTGTTGGCTTTCTAACCTTGGTTTATCAAGCTGTTTGTTTTTATGTGCTCTCACTGTGTGCGCATGTTTTTAGTGAAATGATACACACATGTTTGTTCACAATATGCATGTTTTTATTTAAATGAGGCACACATGTTTGTTCATAGCATTGCTATGTCGCGGTTATTATTAGCTTGCCTTGATACATTCAAGATCTTTTTGAAGATTTATCCGTCGGAATAGTGCTTTCGCATTACTAAACTGCAGTAGGGCATTGCTCCATAACGTAGGAACCTCTTCCCTGCGTTTCTCATAGTGAAGTTAAGAGGGTCACGTGTTCTTTGTTACCATCTTCGTCTAGCACTTCAAGTCTTCTATCGACCTCAGCTCGGGAGTGTCCGCCGTGGTGGCTCAGTAGCTATGGCGCTCGTCTGCTGACGCGAAAGACCAAGGTTCGATCCCGGCTGCGGCGGTCGAATTTCGATGTTGAAACTCTAGAGGCCCGTGCACTGTGCGATGTCACTGCACGTTAAAGAAAGCCAGGAGGTCTAAATTTCCGGAGCCCTTCATTACGGCGACCCTCATAGCCTGAGCCGCTTTGGAACGTTAAACACAAATAAACTAAAATAATTGAACTTTCCTCGACAGCATGATATCCTATGATCGTACCTGTACGAGCATCAATGTAGCGCGCACATACGTGCCTGGCATGCAGTGTCAATCTGCAAACACCTTATTTCCCCTCTTCTGTCTAGGTCAACTTAAACGTTATTTAGGTGCGGCGCGCTCCTCCAATGCCTTCAGGGGCTATCTTAGTCTTTGACTACTTCTTCCAAGTTATACTTCTCAATGCTAGTTCTTCAGTACGTGCTGTGTGCAGAATGCTGTCCTCAATGTAGATTGGTCCTCGTCAGCTGTTGAGCTCATCTCGAACTTGAATTTCTCTACATACATACATACATACATACATACATACATACATACATACATACATACATTTCTATATATACATACATACATTTCTATATATAGATACATACATACATACATACATACATACATACATACATACATACATACATACATACATTACTATACATTCTATGCGATACTGCGCGATTTCCTTTCCACAAAAATCAATATTCATTTTAGTTCAAATAAAATAAACAATCCTACTGCTGGTGTCCTTGTTTGCGCCGCCGTTCATTTCATCATGCACAAACTCGCCCCTCAGGCCGTTATCCTACTGCCCCTGCGTTCAAGCAAGAGCTGACGTGGAATCACGCGTGGAATTGCCTTAACAACAAAAATAAAAAAACGAGTCGCTGGAGAGGTAACAGCCTTTTCAGTGCACATACCTTTTTTTCCCTTGCAGGTCAAGTGCTGGAATGCAGAACAGGGTTGCCAGCATGTGGCGGCTGCTTCCATGATCACCCACCATTTCCAGCGGGAATGTGTGCACCACTCTACCTGCTGCCCAAAGTGCTCGGTCCGCGTCCTGTGCAGGGAAGTATGCGCCCACCTGAGATCGGGAACTTGCGGCTCGTGGACTGACGCCTCATCGGAATCCAAAGAAGGTCGCGGCCTCACGGATGAAAATGCGTCTTTTGCTGCTTTCAACCAAGCATTTGAAAAGAAGGCGGATGAAATGAAAGGGTATCTCGAAACAATCACTGCTGATATTAACAGACACGGGGAAACGATGAATGAAATGTCTCACGATATCAACACATTCAAAGAAGCTTTAAAGAAAGAACTGGTAACTGCCGTACTAAATCCCGAGAAATTGAAGGAAACCTTGTTTGAACTCTTAGCGTCCAACGTAGAAATAAGAAATGGTTTGTCCACGCGCATCGACGCCGTAAACAATCTTTCCGCAGTGATGAACCGATTAGAAAAAGTACTGACAGATAAATTGGGTAATGTGACAGCGGAAACTGCTGACAACATTGCGAAAATCACAGCTGCCCTGGAACAAGCCAGAACAGATGGTAGGGAGAGTCGTCACAAGACTTTGGAGTGCCTCAACAAAGCGCATACACTGGCGCAGCTACAAGCAGTGCAGTGCGAGTTTTTTGTACAAGGTGTGAAATCCCTCCAAGAGAAAGCGCTGAAGGAAGGCTTCGCTTGTTACTACAACGAGCGCGTGTACCTGCGTGGTTATTGCATATCACCCGGGCTGTACTTCAAGAAAAGATTGGATTCGGTTACTGTGCATGTTCTCTTGCAAATGCACAAAGGAGACATGGACGAGGTTGTTCTGTGGCCATTCGAGCAAAAAATCAAGCTGAGAGTCGTGCACCCGAAAAAAAGAGCCGAACGTGAGGTTGAGGTTAAAACAAACCGTTCTGAGGAGGTTTGCCAAAAGCCCGAAACTTCAAGCAATCGGGGTGCTTATATCGTGGAGTCGGCGTTTGCCTTAGCAGATCTCCTGAATGGCGGCTTCGTGGAAGACGGCAAGCTTCGTGTCAAGTGGGAGCTGCTGCATTAAGTTTCTCTTCTATCGGCACAAGAACAAGGAGGTGGCGCATGTACGTGGTAGGAATAAACTATTTTTATTGTTGATGATACCACCACATTTTTAGAAAGCTTCGTTGGCATTACAATAATTTTTTTTCAAATAAAATTTACAGTTTAAATGAGAGTTACCAAGCTCTGCATTCGACGTCATTACTGTTTTCTTCTCAACACTGATTTTAGGCGACTTGTAATTTCCTATGCCGCTCGGAATATTGGTTTAGAAATGAAAGCTATACTACTTCTGTTCATGCTGAGTCTCACAGTCATGGCTGTCATAGTTGCATGTGCCATACTTCAAGGAAGGAACTGAGCCTCCGTGTTCGTACTAATATTTCGTAGCAGAATGCGCTTATGTTCGTTTGCTAGCTGAAGGGAAAACTATCTTTGTGCCATATCCACTCGCGTATAGGCTAATTAAATCTCTTTAAAATAGTGCCATTGAAACATGGGGACCACCAGTCCTCGCATCAAACAAGAACGAGACTTGATAGCGGTTACAAACGTGAAAAAGGTGCACAGAAAGCTCCCCCAACAGCATATCTTTGGAAAGCCCTTGGTTCCGGCCGCCACTGAGGTTTCACACATGCACTGTGGGACGGTTGCAATTATCTTTGCGTGGGAAGGGTGTTATGCGCCCTTTCTTTTGCAAGGGTGCTGAATAAAATTGTGATATAACTGTCAAAAAAATATAAGCACCGATCTTCACAGTGCAATCAACTCGTTGTTTAGTGAAATCGTACAGAAAACGAGACTTGTTCCAGTTTCTTAGTGACCGTTCTTTAGTGCGATTATAGCCTGTCTTGGTCTTGTGACAGGAGGCGTGTAAAAATTTGGCGGCCGTAATGAGAGTTTCATATCGCCTAAAAACGCGTCAGGTACTGAGAAAATCAGATTTAGAAGCCTTCCCTGTGTAATCGCGTTGAGCTTTCCCACCAATCCCGAGTAATTACTGCCACATTCATCAAGATGAATTGACTCAATGCCAGGCGGTGTGCGCTGCCTCGGTTTTGTGTTTATTAGTGCAACAACGTAGCAGTTCGGGTCTTCTCACTAGCGTGATGGCGACTGACAGCTTCCATTGCTCCATGTAAATAATATAGAAATGTTTCTCTGTTGACAAAATAAAGCGCCAACAATTGTAGTTTATTGACCAATGTGCGAATAAAATGGTAGTCCTCCAACCCACGCTCAGGGGAGCGGACGCTTCCAGGAATGCATCAGTGGTGTCCAGGCAAAACAAGCGCGCTTTAATATAATCAGCATCATAATTAGCCTGACTGCGCCCACCCATGTCTCTCCTACCTCTCCCATGTCTCTCCTATTAACCCTGTCTTCTGCCAGCTGCCCCGCCTTATGCGTGCAAACTTAATCTCATCCGGCCACCTAGCCTTCTGCCGCCTCCCGCTAGGCTTGCCTTCTCTTTGAATCCGCTCCGTTACCCTTAAAGGCCAGTAGGTGTATTGCTTCTGATTACATGCCCTTCCAGGCCCATTTCTTCCTCTTGATTTCCACTAAGATGTCATTAACTCAAGGTTGTTCCCTCACCCATTCTGCCGGCTTTCGTTCTCTTAACGTTACACCTATCATTGTTCTTTTTATGGCTCGCTAAGTTGTATTTAACATAAGCTGAACGCTTTTCGTTAGCCTCCACGTTTCTGCCCCATCTATGAGTGCCGGTAAGATACACCTGCTGTACACTTTTCTCTTGGGGGATATTGGTAAATTGCCATACATGATCTGAGAGAATCTGCCATATGCGCTTCACCCGACTCTTATCGTTAGAGTAATTCGATCTTATCATCCGAATCGGCTGGCACTACCTGCTATAAGTATTCCTTTACCACTTCCAGCACCTCGCTGCCAATTGTGAACTGCTGTTGCCTTGTAAGACTGTTGGACATTACTTTGGTTTTATGCATGTTATACAAAGAGTACGCGGGCGCCACGGTGGCTCAGTGGTTATGGCGTGCTGACCCGTAAGACGCGGGCTTAAACTCGGCCGCAGCGGTCTAATTTCGAAGGAGGCGAAATTCTAGAGGAACGTGTATTGCACGTTTTAGTGCACGTTAAAGAATCCCATGTTGTCGAAATTTCCGAAGCCTTTCGCTGAGGCGGCCCTCATAACCTGTGTGGCTTTGGAACATTAAATTTACCCTCATAAACCAATACATAAAGAGTACGTCCTTTGCAGGCGTGCATATAATTCTTCATTACGAAATTACTGGCAAAAATAAGTGCACCCGAGTGAATCACCGTACCACCGTCTTCTGGGTTCGAAGCAGGCAGCGCTATATCTTGTCTACTGCTTCGACAAGGGTCGGCGCTTCTGAGCGCATATATGGTTGTCCCAGCTAACTTGAGCCAAAGGTTAAAATATACATTATCAGATCAGGCGAGTGAAACCAGTCCCATATTGGTGGCAGCGAACTTGCGCACCACGTATAATTTTTGTTTCGCAATTTATCAATAGTTTAAGTTTAATTGTGTAAATTAATCAATATTGACTGGAGACAACAAATTGCATTTGAAGAGTTGTCCAGCACATTGAGAAACCCCCATTCCATCATTTACGACAAGGAAACTCTCACGTGTGTATTTTTTCCCCAGCTCCAAAGAAAGCCCGCGAAATACAAAATCAACCATGTGACTAACGCATTTGGGCGCCGCAATCGTGCTGCTCTCAAGCATGGTTTGAGGAAACGAAATCACCTGCAGCCTTGACTCGACGGCCTCGCAGCAGCGGCAGGCCGATAGGTTGACGGTGGTTTTTCGTCTGCGTCAGCCAGTGGCACACATCACGGTGCGAGTTGCCGCCGCCAACATATCCGCCTGCCGCTGGTTCGGGGCCGTCGAGTCAAGGCTGCAAGTGATTTCGTTTGCTCAAACCACGCTTGAGAGCAGCACGATCTTGGCGCGCAAATGCGTTAATCACGTGGTTTATTTTGTATTTCGTGGGCATTCTTTTGAGCTGAGAAAAAATGACACGTAAGGGTTTCCTTATCGTAAATGATGGAAGGGGGTTTCTCAATTTGCTCGACAACTCTGCAATTGCGATTTGTTGTCTACAGTCAATATTTAATAATTTAGACAATCAAATTTTCTTAAACTATCATTTAGTTGCAAAACAAAAATTACACCTGGTGCCCAAGATGGCTGTCATCAGTATGCAACTGGTTTCACTCGCCTGTCTCGAATAATCTATTTTTTAACACTTGGCTCAAGCTAGCTGGGACACCCAGTATAAGCTATCATACTGAGTTCCGCGGTGGCTTCATGCGTACGTTTTGAGAATTGCTGTTCAACTTCACTGATCGCTGACACGTTAGGGTTGGCACAGCTCCGTAAAGGATGGAAGAGTGCAGGCAACAGCTCCGCGCAACGAATAGTCGGCGCTGGGAATCAATTTTTTTGAGCGTGGTATGTTTAAGGCTCGCCCTTGTGTCACGGATCCCCGGAGAACACTCGGACCGAAAGAATGGACTAGGCGACAGGTGTGTCCACACAGACGCACATTTAATACACCCTACGTGACACAAGCACAAGCAAACAAACCTAACTAACAAAACTAACACAAAACACAAATACTATAAATACACACGACCCGGCAACACTGCTACCACCGTCTACTACTAGCGTTCTACTGTTAGTGGTCGGCGTTCGTGCTCACGGTTGGTTCGCTGCGGTTGCGGCGTTGTATGGATCCAGTCGCCGGCATCGAGACGGCGTTCGACGTGCTTGGGCTGGCGTCGCTGGCGGCCTCGCTGGCTGCGTCGTATAAGCTCCCGGTCCAAGCGCCCGTGGAGGTGATGCCGGTGTTGTTGGCGTCGGGGGCACCACCCGGATGGGTGGCAAGAGCGCTGGACACACCCCTGGCTGTAGCAGGTGGTAGCGTCCTCAGTTGACTCCCCGGAATGGATTCGGGAACGGCAGGAACTACACGATGCGAAGCCGTAGAACTCGAGCGCGCCGGAGAAGTAGCCGGCGTTGCTCTCTTCCAGACGAGGTGTTCTTGACTCGCCAGAACCTCCGCTTCTCAGTTCTTGCCCCCTTCCCCTCACCCACCACGCTCTCTCTCGCGCTTTTATAACCTTGGCGTTGGTACAGGTCATCCTTGTCGTTGTCGCCTTCGTTTTCTCTTCTCTACCCATAGCCTCCCCCCCCCCACCTCACCAAACATTGCTAACATTGCTTCTTCATCTTCTCTATTCTTTGGTTAATACACGTCATGCTTATCGTCATCCCAGTCGTCTTCACCAAGCCTCTTTCGCTCATACTTTTATTTCAAATTTCCTAACATATGTGAGACCTTCTCGAGCCAGATAAATGAAGTTCTGGTGCATAGTACATTGCATTAAACGTAATGAGTAGCTTAACTTGAGCACTAGTCGACATTAAGACTGTGGTACCACTGCAATATGAAATATTTACTGTGATGGTTCCGGCGAATCGAAAAGGTTTGGATCTGTCAGAAGTGCTTCCCTTGAACAGAAGCATCGCTCGTTTCTGCAGGTCGCTGTTTTGAAACGGTTGTTACAAAACGTGAATGGCGGCTTCGTAGAGCGTAAAACTTTACGATACCTTTTTTGCGGGTGCACTGCGCAGTTACGGACAGTTTGTTCTTATAAGCAGATATGGAAGTGCCTGCCTTCGCTGAATGGCACTCCTTCAGAACCTTTGTTCTGGCCTATCGCTTCTTTCCTGCAGCTTAAAAGGAGAGCTCTTTATGTTCAGCGGTATCAGTGATGGATGTAGCATGTGTGAGATGCGGGTCACAGGTTACTCTAATCCTCTGGTCCATAACACAAGCGAAGAAAATAAGCATCCTTCATTTGCTTTTGCCTGTAGAGAGAGTTCAGCGGCGGTTGCACTCTACCGAAGGAGGCATTTCACTCCGTTTGACGGCTTCTATGAAAGTAAAGTACCGGTGTACTCTATCTATCTAGATACTCTATCTATCTAGATAGAGTACCAGTTCATCGAGTGTAGACTGTCTATAGACCTCAGCACGTTAGACTTTGTTTTGGCTCACGTTCTATACCACCACTGCCAGCATTTGTTAGATGTGGACCCTTGGTTCATCTGGGGTCCTCTCAGCCAGGACGAGGTCCAGAGGTCCCTCCTTGGAAGGCTGCTGCTGTGCTGTGATGAGGAGATACGGCTCTGAGCGCTGATTACAAGAGTGTATTCTACCTATTTGGAGGAGTACGTGCGAAAAAAGTAAAAATCAGAGAGTTTGGCAGGTTGCAGCACACATGTCATCCGGCCACTTAACAGTAGCGTTGGTCATTCGTAGATTTCCAGTGGAGGAATATGCATTTAATCAGTGTCCAATCAAGACTTCCCTCTTGATGATCTGGGGAACCATCCATCGCAGTAGGCGATACTGCTGACCTCTCGCTGCTTTTCCGGTGGCGAGGGCGATTTGTCTCAGCCTCCTGATTATGCAGGCGAGAAATGCAGTAGCATGGATAACCGGCTCTGGCTGGATCACTCCTTGACCACGAGTAGCCTGAAGCAGCGCGCCTAGTCACGCCACCATCTTCGAACCGCAGAACTTCTGGGAAGTTGAAGGCGACAGCCGCTGTTGTTAGTCACCGAGTCGTTTCCAGACAGGTCAGTCCGCTTGGGAAAGTATTTTCTCCGCAAGCGTTCTACACAGGAGAGATGGTTTCTTCCCCAGCCATGCTGACCCGATTAGTGACGAACAGAGCGCCCGCCTCGCCAAGGCTACTGGAGATCGAAGCCCTTTATCCGCGGACATAGGAAGGCTCGTGCTTTGATGACGCATCCGCCATTGCGATGCTTAGGAAGATGGCTTCACGCTGGCACCTGTTTGACACTGTGCGTCTTCTGACAGCTCACTGAAAATGGCTCCCCAGGGCGGAGGCCCCTAATTTTACAGCTGCCAATGGGTTTTTCGCCATGAACTGTTTGTAGACAGAAGTGTACTAATAGTGTATTGCCATATATCTACACATTCTCCATAAACTAGCCGATATGATTTGTGCATAGAAAGCCTATATACTTTATTGACTTATGTTTGTGGACTTAATATACCTTGTAATTTTTTTAACCCTTAGAGATCTTTACTAACAAAATGGAAGATACACCGGAGCGGTTTGTACCCGTGGATTTTACAGCAGCACGCACATTACATACCTGATATGGATGAATAATTATACGGATAAATATCTAAAATTGCCTAATAAACTTATAAATTTGAGGGCAGTGTCATACTGCAAAACTCAAGGGCGCCACCGTTCAAGGTGAACGTGTTTTTGAATGATTCAATCTGACTATGTGGCTAAAAATATCGAAGGCCCAAGTCAAGCATTTTGAGGTTAGTTGAGTTGGCTTACCAGCATTGTAGATTTATTAAATGGCGTTGCTGCGTATCGTATATTGTCGAAATAAATTCAGCTCCTCATATTCATCACCAATGACGGAAGGGGCATTCCTTTTTCGTGCTTAAGAAACGGCGAGCAATATTTAAAATGCGGGAAAGCCAACTGAACGAGGCTACAAGTGCATGTTTTTGACGTGCGATATTTCAAACTACAATGCCGATTCAGAAAATTTAAAAAAAGCTCTCCTTAGCTGATGACTGCTTTCAGTTCCACAATAAAACCCTGGCCCCTAAAATTAGAATAAAGAAGTTTTAGTCGAATTCAGCTAATTCGTCATAAAATTATTGAGCCACATCAGGTGCGCAATGTCCGCCTCGCTGTACTATCTACGTGCAGATACCACTCCAACGTGCCTCTCAAAGCTTTTAAAAGAAAAATGATCAGAAGATAAAAAAAATTCACCCGGTAGAATAGATTGTAGGACATTTTTGTAAGGGAAGCAGCAGTTTTAGCAAGGTGACTTTTGACGAATTCTGCGCTGTGCTCATGCATTAACACAAGACCATGACAAAGAAAATAGTCCAAGTGCTGTCATGCAGTGATACCAGTCCATACCCTCGTCATGCAGTGCAGGGCGTTGATTTGTGTCTTCGTGCATGACATGATCTACAAAAGAGCGTAATTGTCGGCCAGGTCGCCAGAGCTTGCAGTCAAAGCTGCCAATTCGATTAAAGGTGCCACATCCTGCGCCGCTCTCGAAGGTTTATGGGCTTAACTAGAAAGAACCAGAGAATTTTATGAAAATGCTATGCAGTCTTGAATCTTGTGCGGCTCCCAAACGGGAGCTGAAGTTTTAGACTCGTTAACTTTGACTCTGAATCACTTTGACGACTCTTGTAATCAAGCATGGAAATTTGTAAAAAAATATTTAGATTTGCTGTAAGCTTTAGTGAAGCACAGACGCTGATATGTTGAAATCTTACCCTTCAAGGGCAATATTTATTGACGTCCTCACATGCAAAACCCGTACCTGCATTTCTGTAATGAAGAAGTGAAAATCTTTGTGAGTTCGAGTGGTACATTTTCTTTTCTTTCCACCAACAATGGCCTCATTCGAGTCATAATAATAATAATTGGTTTTTGAGCAAAGGAAATGGTGCAGTATCTGTCTCATATATCGTTGGACACCTGAACCGCGCCGTAAGGGAAGGGATAAAGGAGGAAGTGAAAGAAGAAAGGAATAAATAGGTGCCGTAGTGGAGGGCTCCGGAATATTTTCGACCACCTGGGGATCTTTAACGTGCACTGACATCGCACAGCACACGGGCGCTTAGCGTTTTTCCTCCATAAAAACGCACCGCCGCGGTCGGGTTCGAACCCGGGAACTCCGGATCAGTAGCCGAGCGCCTAACCACTGAGCCACCGCGGCGGGTCATACGAGTCAGCAGAACGTAAAATAAAGATTCATAATTGTTTTTTAGAGGCTACCAAATGCCGTATTAATGCGCTTCCAATGAGAAGCACCGAAAAGAAACTAAGCTCTAAAAGGCAGTGTTATGCGGAAACACTGCAATTATAAAGTTGTCTGCTCTGCCACAACAAAGTATCCTAGCCGTTCTTTGTGTTCTGTTTCGCTCTTCCTTGCACTCCTGTTGTCTTCGCATTTAACTAAATGCATGCTAACCTCACTGCATGCTAACCTCACAACATCGTTTACAATTCCATTGAAAGAAGAAAGTGCAAAATACCTAGACGTATCCAATCACTCGCGCGCATCCTCATTCAGACGCTAGCTCATAGTTTAATTGACTAAATTGGACAGTAGACTACCATTGCAAATCTGTCGGGAAGATGTCAGCTGAAACGTGCGTGCACGTTAGGGTGTATCAGGAATACTGCTCTTGTAGCGCCGCAGATTAGTCTCCTCTGCATAAGAGTGTCTTACCTTATCACGGTTTCTGTCATCGCAGGGTGTCCCGTCTGGAGCAAATAAAACTGCATACTTCAGCTCTCCATTCTTTCCTCTGATCGGGCATTGAAATGTGCAGTTTTCTTGAACTTTCCCCTAAAAAATGCACCAAAATTAACCTAAACATTAAGTAAAAGCCTTTAATTTGTCTAGATTGACCAGACAACACTTGGGCGTGAGAAGTGCGACATCGATGGAAGAGGGCAGTTGATCGGGTGCAGAAACAAATTTACGAATCAATTAGACATTACCTTCCACAACTGCAAAAGAAGGTGGATTGACTCTCGGTAAATGCTTTGACGAATTTACTCTAATGAATGCTCTTATTTATTTGTTATTCATCAAAGGTTCACAAGAGACATTAAATGAGGGGTCGGCTGCAAAAATTGTATTATTTCGGATACAGAAGATTTTCAAAGGCATATTTGAAGTGAACGGGATTGACGATGCTTACAACATCGGATGGAAGGCCATTCCAGTCGTTGGCTGCTCTCAGGGAAAAAAAAAGCTGCTGAAAAATTACATTGCGAGAGTGCCCAGGGTTGAAGGCATTAGGGTGGGAATTACAGGATATCCGATGAGCGTGCGTGATACGGGGGGCATCGTGATTAATGTGTGAAAAAAATCTATGGTAGAAGGAAAGAAGGCCGATTTTGTGACGGTAGGCTAGCGTGGGGAGATGAAGCTGAGATTTTAGTGTTGCGATGCTAGTGTGATAAGAGTAGTCGGAACAAATGAATCTGGCAGCCCGGTTCTTCGAACAAGCGACCCATCTTTTCGGGAGGTTGAAGGTGAGCGGAGGTGGCGGGTAAATGAGTGGCGGGTGCAGGTGGAGCTTCCGGGAGCGGGTGGTGAGATGTGTCGAGCAAGGGGGGGGGGGGGGGTAAAGCAATAGGGTTAGGGGATGGTAGGGGGAGTTCTCTGGTACTTCTGGATTACAGCTAGCATTCCCAATGCGTGGGAATTCAAGCAATTTCAGGACAAATATTTTGAAACATGCCCCGCCGCGGTGGCTCAGTGGTTAGGGCGCTCGACTACTGATGCGGAGTTCCCGGGTTCGAACCCGACCGCGGCGGCTGCGTTTTTATGGAGGAAAAACACTAAGGCGCCCGTGTGCTGTGCGATGTCAGCGCACGTTAAAGATCCCCAGGTGGTCGAAATTATTCCGGAGCCCTCCACTACGGCACCTCTTCTTCCTCTCTTCTTTCACTCCCTCCTTTATCCCTTCCCTTACGGTGCGGTTGAGGTGTCCAACGATATATGAGACAGATACTGCGCCATTTCCTTCCCCCCAAAACCAATTATCATTATTATTATTATTGGAAAATTGACGATACTTTTAGTTTTGTTGAAAGTTCTTCTGATATGTAAAAAATCATTTTAAAGTGTTTCTACCCGCCGCATAAGAACAGTTAAGGCTCCAATAAAAAAAAAACAATGGGAAACGCTTTTGACGACAGCAGAAACGTTAATACAAGAAAATATTCAAGATTACGGTCGAATAGTCGGTAGATATGTTGATTGTGATAGTAAAATCATGCATCATATGAAAACATTGCGTTAATAAATGGTTTCCCGTTCAAAAATCCTTTTGCTTAGTATTGCTGGGTATGGCTATTTTGGCTTCACCGGGTGGGGGCCTTGTGCAGGGTGGAGGTTGGGGAGTTGGTTGTGCATGGTCGATTGATCTTCAGGTGGTTGATGGCAGGCCGGAGGGAAACTGGGAGCTGGATCCAGGGTTGCGGCGGCTAGTTCGGGATTGCTTCAGTCGTCTAGACTACAGAATGACGCCGTGATTTCCCTATTGTGATGCTAGTGTCCCTTTGTTGTAAAAGATTTCGACGGCTTTTGCTTTCTTAAAACCCGCCGTTAAGCGCTGCCGCCCGTATCATAAGCCGGCTGGATTACGTCCTATCGGGATGAACTTCCTCTTAAAATGAGCCCCATTGATCCGTGCCAGGCACCGGTCACTGTCAACGGGGCTAAGGTAATATTCCTTATTTTATCGAGTCTACCAACTTTCGGCAGTCACCGGCTAGATTTCTCTATTGGAGACTACTTTTTGCTCTAGCAGAGCGCGAGCTATTCTTTCAAAGCAAATAGCGTCCCTTCCTGCTCCATATTATCCTTTCAACTTCCTCTAGGCAATTTGAAAATCGATACTGTCTTCTGATCCAGTTTAAAGTGTTTACCGTCTCGGGGCTGCTTTACTTTTTTCTTCTACAAAAGGGGCTTCAATCTCCGTGGTTTATTTTGCAGCTTCTTCTTTAGACAAGAAGTTTAGGCCCTAGTGGTTTGTTCAAGCAGAATGCAGCAGTGCTACGCTTCTGTTTTCAAAAGTTTCAGAAGGCTCCAATTCAATTAAGTGAATGTGTACCCATAAAAGTCTAAGTTATTTTGCCGCTCGTGATAATTGCTTTTAAATGGCACAGGTTGTCCAACGTTCTCGAAAAAAAAAATTGAAAATTGGAAAGTTGAAAGATATTGTTATGGTTCATTTCTCTGACTGGTAGCAAATTTTTCTTTTAACGTGTTCCTATCGTTCGCATAGTACAGTTAAGACGGCCATAAAAAAAACAAAAACAATGGGGAACTCCCTCCTTTATCCCTTTCCTTACGGCGCGGTTCAGGTGTCCAACTATATATGAGACAGATACTGCGCCATTTCCTTTCCCCCCAAAACCAATTATTATTATTATGGGGAACGCTTTCGATAATATCGAAAACGTTAATAGAAAAAAATACGGGACTACATCTACATTGCAGTGATATGTGGTTATATTGATGTCTTAGTGAAATCTTACAATGTATATAAAAAAAAAACTTCGGTCATGAACGGTTTCCCGCTCAAAAATGCTTTTGTCCACATTTTTTGGGTATGCATGCAGCCGTTAGGTATCGACAATAGATATTACATAAAAAATCTTGTCAAATATTACAAGCTCTTGATTTTTCTTGAACTGTTCCAAATTGTCGTAAGCGTATTTAAGCGAAGCAATGTACTCTCTTCAGGTCGCTAAGGATGTGAGGTTCTTTCCATGAATACCTTAGCAGGGATGCCGCTGTTAGGTCGCGATGTGATCAGCAAATTAACGGCTGTTTTCTGCTTTAAATCTTTAACTTGTTCATCCCAATCACTCTTACATAACGCCATATAATCGGAAGCAAGAAAGGACTCCGGAGTAATAACATCAAGAAGCATGACGCATTTTTTGGTTGAGGTGCTGGTGGCGCTCTAACAACGCGCATCTCTCGCAGTTTTCAAACGGTCTATACAGCGATTGAAATAAATAATCTTCACTGCAAGCGTAGTTCCACGCGCTTTCTAATAGGAGAGAAAATTGTGGGAGAGTTCGTTGGAGAGATGGTTAGAACAGAATACTTAGGAGGATTAGAGAAAAGAGCGTTTAACAAAAATAATACTTTCCAAGATATTTGTAGAAAATATCTGCATGGCAGATAAATGAGCGTAAATTATGTAGGCCTTTTAATAGTTGTCGGAGATGCCTGTCTCTTAGAACATTCAAGAAAGGATGCACTGAACAAAATTAAACAGTATCAATTAGAGGATTTGCGTAATTACTGCAAATATAGAAATGCTTTTACTTCTTCAGGTAGATAGGAATGAAGAAAAGATGCTCAAGACACGTTTCAACCCTATTTACAAACACCATGTTTTGAAATTATATGGCAGGCTTTTCAAATTTTTACACCGTGTTCTACAGTACACGTTTTCTCACTAAAACCAAAATCTAGAAAATAAATTTTCGAATAAATCAGGCGAACATATTGTTTGCCGAATTTTGAAAAGCTGTGTATTTAGATCTACTTCATAGGTTTCATGTGGCAAATTTTGGCTGCTTTCCTGCTATGTAAGCAATATCTTTGGAGTGTAGTCACAGCCCAAAAAGGATGCTTTTTGAAACAGACAATCTGTTTTTTTTATACCCAGAAATTGTAGATTTCTGCTGCATTTGAACAGCATTTATAGCTATTGATTAGAAGCGAAGTAATGGGAAAGAAGTACTACTTAGTATTAGAATGGCAGTTTACCTGATTTAGTACACTTATTTTGATCTACATTAATATTACCTTTCTATAAAGCCGGCGCTTGGGCTTTGTGGTGATGGTGCTCGGGTTCTGAGCAGAAAGACGCGGGTTCGGTCCCGTCCACGGTAGTCGCATTTCGATGGGGGGGAAAAAGCTTGAAGCCGTGTACTGTGTGAAGTCAGTGGACGTCGAAGGGCTCAGGCGAGCGAAATTATCCGCAGCTCTCCACTGCGACGTCACTCATAGCCTTAGTCGCTTTGGGAAGTTAAACCCCGTGAAACCAAACAATAAACACTCAAGTCGCACAACAACAATGCTCAGATGAAGTATGTGCGAAATCAACAAGCGTGTGCTTTAAAATATATCTATAATAGCATCTGTTTTTAACATTTATCCTCGTAGCCTTGCATGCCACGTGAATGGTTTTGAACGCTGCGAGGAACGACGGCAACGCAACGAGAAAAATGAAAAGCCATGAGCCGCCTTTTTGTCCGTTATTTCGTTGCTCTGGCGTCGTTTCTAGCAGCCATAAACAAGCCAGCTCGAGTCCCAACTGTGCATCAGTTTCGAACGGCATTGCTCATTAACGACTCTTAAATCGTACTATACTCTTATAGGATATTTGACTTGAAATTCATATTGTTGAAAGATTCCATATGCATGGAAACGAGTCCTTAATCTTGCGTTTTGCTGTTTTCCGTTTCTAAACATGTCTGTGTAACCCAGCTGATGCAGACCTGATGTGGCTGTGTTTATTGTACACAAATAAATATTTTTTAACAAGAAATATTGTTCTATTCTTTCTATTCTTTAAAAATCTGTTATTATTTACCTCATTATGAGTGAAATTCCTGTGGTTCGGGAAGAAGGCTCGGCAGTACCGTGATCCATTCAGCACACTTCCCGATTGCATCGTGACGTTTGTCAAGAAAGGAATGTGTTGCACATTTTTCCTCCTCAAGCAAGCTGAAGATCGCTCCCTAAAAAAAAAAAATAGAAGTTTTTTTTAAACTGTATATCGCTTATGAAAATCTAAGGGCCCGCATTTTTGAACCTGAAATTCGCTCTATCTAACATTGTACATATTCTTTATGTAACACAAGAGGCATGAAGGTTAATTGGTACTGATTGAACACCGAAATTATCGTTGTCTTGCTCATGCGGAAAAACCGGTATACCACTCTGCTCCCTTGGTTACTTACCTCAAGAATTTAGATATTGCACGCTTGCTGCATGCAGAAAACTCATAGTTTCGATCTCCTGTAGCGTGTGGGCTCATTATGTTGCCCCGCTCACGTGGGCATGCAGTGGCGTCATTTTCACCGTCGTGACTGCAACCCAGCCTGTAGGATGAGAGCTGGTCAGTTGCTACACGTGCAGGCGGTTCAGGCATTGACATTCATGACATTCAAGCAACAGCACCTAAAGCAGCTCATGAACGGAGAAAGCTGCCAAGGGGAATATGCAAGAAAATTAACGAAGTGTGCTTGTCCGACTGGCACAGTCAGCTTCTAACCTGGGGCAAAGCACGAAATCACTACGATAGTCGATTCTTGCACCTTCCATCACTGCAAGTAGGAATGCACTTTTCAAGATGCCTTCTGCAGTGGTTTGCACTTCGATGTCGTGCGATTTGTTCTATGTCCAGGCAGTCAGTGAACTGTTTAAGATCCCATCCCCTCAGGATTTTGAAACTGCGAACTGATATGTTGCCGGCATAGATGACCACCCTGGTGCTACTTAAGTACTTGAAAGCCCCAGATTTGGCATATTATATACACTGACGCAATCGGATGCTTTTTGCTGTTTTTATTGTCCAATACAGACACGTACCAATGGGTACATGTAGGCTTGGTAATCTGTACTCCTTATTATCTATTCCTGTTTGAAGCTTTTAATCCTTCGTCCTCACTTTGTATAAAGGGCATTAAACCGGGCTTTGTGAAGGCTCAACCTCTCTATCTCTCTTTAAACTTTATTATCGTTATTTTTATCAGAAATCATTATGAACTTAGAGAGCCGTAACTATTGGGGAGAAGATGATAGTTACGGCCCCGCGTGCATGCGATAGGTCACCTTGAAGAGTGTCCTTGCACGGTACTTACATATGTCCTATCTCGTGTACAGCAGTTGGTAGTCCTGAAAATGTCCCTGGATTGTCCTCACCTTCAGCGAATTGGTCCGCTCTGCAGACCCCTTTCGGGACGGCAAATCCTGTATGTTATGGAAATGGGGTATTAATATTTCTATGCGTCGAAAATTGAGCAAGCGCTTGCATAGGATAATAACTCACTAAAACTTAAATTTGGAGTGCTTCAAACGGCAACGCACCCACAGATTACTCTGACTACTACTACTACTACTACTACTACTACTACTACTACTACTTCTACTACTACTACTACTACTACTACTACTACTACTTCTACTACTACTACCACTACTACTACTACTACTACTACTACTACTACTACTACTACTACTACTACTACCACTACGATCAATACCGCAGCCACTCATACTCCAACTACCACTATTACTACAATCAATACCACAGCCACTACTACTACTAGTACCGCTACTAAAACTACTACTACTACTACGACCAATACCGCAGCTACTCATACTCCTACTACCACTATTACTACAACCAATACCACAGGCACTACTACTACTACTACTAGTACCGCTACTAAAACTACTACTACTACTAACAACCCGACGACTACTATAACTACTACTCATATTACTACTACTACTACGACACCGAAGCGAAACGTGGGAACAGACACTTAACAGATGTCGCTAAAAAGCGACAGAAAATCTAGCACAAGAGTACATGCGTATGCGTACAGACACTGACACGTACAAAAGCAAAGCGGCTTATGTTTGAGCCACTTTCAGGCATGCGAAGGCATTATGCAGTACAGCTCAGCCGTTTAATTACTCAGGTTCATCAGGCTCCGAGCAAAGTGGTAGAATACAAGACCAGCTCGTTTAGACTTAGAACCAATCGCGTGGGTTAATGACCTCAGAATACAAGTATCGGCCTCGACCAAACGCATGTCTCATGCGTCGCTGTTGCCTCGAGGGATGCACTTGGGACTCCGCCAGGCCTAAATGTGTGATGGCAAACAAAGGGGATGAACTCGACGACACGTTAATGATACGCAACATGCGGCGAATAAAGAAAATAATGTTTTGTGAAACTTAACTCCGAGGCATGAAATGCGACTGGTGACGGGCTTAGATGATGGCTAGCATGACACGTACACACTGAAATCCGCCTTGGGGATAAGGACGACACAAGAGTATACGTCTTCATGCAGATGACATTCGGTCATGTTGATAAACAGGGTAGGAAGGCTTCTGAACTAACCCATATATATCCAGCTGCCCCTGTGTATTTTATTATGTAAACAGATTACTGCGTGATTTTATCTGATAAGTGCATACCTAAGAACCGCGAGTTCACGCCATCCTTAGACTCCCGAACGATGTCTCGCCTGAAAGAGCGGAGAGTTGTGAAAAGAGAACGAAGTTGTCATTAATGCATCGAATTACATGTTTTCCATTAGGCATTTGTGTGGTAGTTTAGCACATATAATTTTGCTACATATTAAGAAGAAAAGCAATGAAGACAGAAAACACAAAAGAAAGACGAAAGTAGAAATTACGAAGCTAGCAAAACAACTATAAATGCTCCGCGCCAAGTCCAATGAACAGTATGTTGGCTAGGCGGTATACTTGAACTTAGTGAGCATGCCTGATATGCGAAGCAAACTCAATTAAGAACCGGTAATAGTTTTTTAGGCGCTGTGCTCCTCAAATACTCATTACGGGCAATAAAAGATCAGGTCATTAATTCATTACATTTACAGGTGTGTTTGCGCCCGTTTTCTAATATATTTCATGCTATCCTGGCGAAATAAACTTTATTAGTGATCCACTTTGGTTGGTCTTAAAGATTGGCGCTCCATATTGTGAGTTGTTTTGGACTTTATTGAGTTTGACGAACGAGTTATCAGAAATAACCAATGCTTATTTGCTACGCATTTAGGTTTCAAGTATAATGCACTTAAATTGGTCACGTCCACTAAGTCCTTGTGTGCTCTCAGGCAGTTGTTGCCTTCAGGTATCAAAGCTTGTTTTGGGGAGAATTGTAAATAAATTAAGAACCACCACCTAGTACAAATAGTTATATGGACACTGTATGCAATATAACAGCTTGCACCTTTGACAAAGCCGTCATTTTTCGTGGGTTGTGCCGATCAATAGAAATACTGAAGAGTATTAAAAGCGCATACCATATGATTGTATTCTCACGCACCGCGGGTATTTAAACGAAAATTAAAAGTCCAGGATTCAGGAGCTTTTAGCAAAGGTATCTCCTACGTAATTACCACTGTTGTTTAGAGCTGTATTTTTAAGCTACGCTATGCAGAAATACGGTTGTGTTGGCGAATGCTAGAATACAACATGATGTCAGCCAAGGCAGCGATGAAACATGCTGAGTCTTTCCAGGAAAAAGATCACGAGTTTTATAGGCTCTTTTTGGTTCTTTTTCGTCAAGCACTTTCCTCTCACTTTTGAACGGAGGCTTGTCACGCATTTACGTCCTCATGTCTGTTGGCACGGTTTATGAATCGCCAGCATTAAGAAACAGGTACTTAAGAGCTGAGCGCGCTCTAGCTAATTGTATAGATTTCATGCTTTTCGACCAGCAACTTGCCTTGCTATGAAGGTAAGATATGTAGTGAAAAAAAAATCGAGACTTTTAAAACTTTGTCTCCTCAATACATTGCGCAGTTTCTCTTTGGGCACAAAATAGTTTGCCTGCCTTTTAATTTAAACCGTACACATTCAGAGGACGTGAGAACTTTTGAACTGATGATTTCCATCACATGTTGCCCTTGTAGTAAGGTAAACGCGGATTTTTGTGAGTAGCATGAATTTCAATAATTTTCATCACACACCACGAATAATCAATCTGTTAAATTTGCATTTTCTTTATGTTTCTTTCATTCAGTGATAGTTCACCGCCTTCAGGTATTAATGACGATTACTTCTGTGAATTCCCGATATTAGAAATAAATTTTTGCCTCAATAAATAAGGTTAACCAATTGAAAGAAATATGTATATCGTAACAAAACAAGTTACATCAGTTATTTAAGTTATTGTTTTATATTCATAACCTTTAGCCAGATCTTAATTATATGTCGTTTTCATAATATTCCGCTCCTTGCTATACACGTTTCCAAAGTGGTTGATTGGCGCCACCATATTGGGCACCAAGCTTTGCTCGTAGCAAAAGAAATAGCTCCCCCACTCTCTCTCCACCGCCTAGAAAATCTTTCGCGAGGTTCGTGAGGAGGTCTATATCAAACATACTAACGAAAAAAATGGTCTGAACTACTCTTCAGTCCTAATGTATCGTCTTTACCAAAAGTTGCCAGGCTGCACGATTTGCTTCTCAGGCGTATAATGGAACACTTGACGTACACCAAATGTTGAGAAAAAATATTGAAAGCTGAGGACGAGCTCCCCTAAGTATAAAAGTGGCACCATAAATGCTGTAATAAAGGGCGAGGAAGCAAACCATGCACCTTGATAACATATGAAAAAGACAGTACATCAGTTAGTTAAGAAGCCATGATTTCCCCCGATTTGCCCGATAGCATGGTCGCATACAAACACGAAGAGTTCGCTAAATATTGCTGTTAGATAAATGCTCAGTTTTCATTATTGCTTCGACAAAAAGTAAATGTTTTTGCCTCTACCTGCAATCATGCCGACACAGCAGGGCAAAGTGCAGTGTACAAAAGTTTTCAAAATGCATTAGCTTCCAAACTGGCACAAAATCAAGATGTGACTTACGATGTCGCTAAATAGACCGCGTCTGATCGTCGCATTGCATCGTTTATTGCAAGAAAGCGCCAGAGATTGTTCAATGTTGCAAGGCCGAGGACTTTGCCTTCACTGTTGAGTTTCAGATAAGGGTCCTTTTTCTGCAAACACGAAAATGTCAAATCGTCGTCAACATAATCATCAGCCTAGGCACGACCACTGCAGAACAAAGGCCTCTCCCATGTACCCCGAATTCATCCTCTTCTACGCCAGCTACGGCCTCCTTATCTCCTCAAACTTCCTGATTTCTTCAGTGCGCCTCCCTTTGAGGCACCGCGCTATGCTTGCCGTAACTTGGAATTCAATTGTTTGCCAAAAAGGGCATCGGTTATATTTCCTTCCCATTACATTCCCTGCCCATAGCACTTCTGATTGTTCATTTACGCAGCGATATTATTAACTTGCGTTTGTTCCCTGACCGTTCCTGCTATCTTCATATTTCTCAACTTTACTCCTATCACTCTGCTTTTCATAGCTCACAGCGTTGTCCTCAGTATAAGTCGAGCTATTTTGTTAGCTCCATGTGTCTGCACCAGAGGTGAACCCCCGTATTATGCATTTGTTAAACATTTATCTATTGAAGGACATTGATAAGCTGCTGTTTGTCAGCTGAGACTGCCTGCCAAACTAACTCGGCTGCATTCCTATTCTCCTAGATATTTCACTCTCGTGGTCCTGATCTGCCGTCACACCTGGTCTACGTAGGCGTATTCCCTTCCCACTTCCAATGCTTGGCTGCACATTGCAAGGACAAATATTTCCCTTCAAATAGGGTAGGTTTGGCGAAAAGAGCAATATTGAAAATGAAGATGCTCACGTCGTAGGTCTTTTCAATTCCTGTTAAGACAACAAATCCTTTCGGATTTAGCTGCTGGAGATGCAGGCTCATCTGGAAGTAGATAGTCTCTGTTAAGCACAAAGGGATTGGTTTATTCCCCGCATACATCTTGTCATAGCAAACACTAGTTCAGTAACTTAATGTTCGTAATGTTCAGTAACATTTTGCGCCAACGCCCCTTAGCGAGCCTTTCATGAAGTTCATAAACAATATTCACATCGCTTAAGAAACCTTATTGATTATTACAGAAAAAAATCGAACAAACTTTTCGCGGTGCCTTGGATGCGAACTGGCGAGGCGAGCAGAGCACACAAGTTTCTATGATTTTTTTTGAGTGAGCAGTGAGGGAAGACAGCTCTAATAGTGGTGTATGATGTAAAGGCTGGCATCAAATTCGATGTTGCGCTTCTGAGCTTCTTTGAAGAATTTAGACTGCACAACACCCTAAGGAATGTCATTATAACGGAAAGCTATGCGGGAGACGTATATCAGAGTTCCGCACTTTTCATGCTCGCCTCTAGACTTCACATAACAAAGTCAAACTAATCGTGTATAAGGTGCCAAAGCCCACGAATAGAGCGCACGAAGAGGTTTGATTGTGACAGGTAAGCATATAAATATTCAGGAAGCCAATGGCAAGAAGGTGCAAAACTATGTCACAATGCTTCTTGTGACGCTACGGGAAACCCCACGCAGATGTATGGGTCACAGTCCACGGCTTAACTATGCCGGCAGAGCCCCTGCAGTGTGAATAGAAAGGTGGTCCTATTGTCACTCCCGTCGAATTAAAAGATTTCTGCTAATTACAATAAGTGCGAAGAAACTCTCTTACGATGCGCTTGGTGTGCTTGGTGCGCAAGCAGCGCCAAAAACAAAAACCCGCGTGTCTGGAAAATGTCTCAAAAATTACCTCCTGATGTCGAGTACGTGAAACTTGATCTAAACACCATTGTAAGGTGGGTTTTCTGGAAAGGTTGTGGCCTTTTGCATTCAGGTAAATACTGCATATCTATAGCTGCATAATATAAAAAACCTGCGTCTGTTAAAGTAGCGATCATCGCCGAAATGATGCAGCAGGTGTACATGTACTTTTACATAAAGCGGATTTTGTACCTAAAATCATCGCACAATGATGCACACCACAACTATCACACAAATAAATCATAATCAGGAAGAGGCGCAAAAAATAATCAGCGGAAAATCAACCCGAAGAAACCACACAGTAATAAAATGTTCTCTATAAGACACCTTTTCAAACAGCATAAAAATACAGACTCTAGACGCAGCATTAGGCCATTAAAGTTTGCTAGTTCGCGGTGCACAAGTAGAGACGGTCAATTTGACAATCGCGCGATATGGTATATGCTTTCACAGTGCTCAAAATTTGACTTTGAGGATTTTTGGAGCCAATGATGAGAAACACAAAAATACGTTTTAGTATCTAGGTTGCGTGACCAGATCTACACAAAGTCGGAGGTTGATTGTCGTTTCCACTCCGTTAATTACTTCAAGCATACAATAATTCTTCGTCCAAGAAATTAACTAGCGTATTTTAAGCATGAATATATACGCAGACGTTTTTGTATTCCCTACACTGGTTCGTTTCGTGCAATTGTGGTAGCATGCTAGTGTTGCGAGATAGCTTCAAATATCCAACTGAACCAGCGTGATTATGCACAGAAGTCAGTGATGACAACAGCTATGACTCAGTGGTTATGGCGCTTGGCAGCTGACGCGGAAGACGTTGGTTCGATACCGGCCGTGGCGGTCGCATTTCGTTGAAGGCGAAATGCTAGAGGCCCGTGAACTGTGCGATGCCAGTGAACGTTAAAGAACCTCAGGAGGTTGAAATCATCCGACGCCCTCCACTAAGGCGTCTCTCATATCCTGAGTGGGTTTGGGTCGTTAAATCCCACAAAACTAAAGTAGAATTCAGTGGGCAATTTCTGCCTATGTAGTGCAGGTGTCGCGTACAGCATGTCTGCCAACGGCGTCTAGCAGCAGGTAAAACTGAAGGCTGCCCCATTTTCACTTTCAGTTACCGAATCCCATAATACGGCACCGCACATTGCTTTACGCAATATTGTTTTCTTCTTGGTTAGGTACTCTTGAATTGGTTGCTTTACGCAGCCATGCCGTCAAACCAGTCAAGTGTTTCACGCGGGCCGTCACTGTCCTTAGGTAACTACAGAGATTGAGCTGAGTAGTGAGTATATTGAGTAGTAAGGAGCAAGGACATCTTTCTGATATTGAACACTGCAAAAACTATGGCGACTAAACGTTAACTGCTTGGATTTCGGTGAACAAACTGACCGCGGGAGCCTGTTTGAATGTAGATGCAAAAAGTTCGTTGTAAATATTTAGTATTTCTGCATTTCTTATATGCATTTGTACTATCATGCTGATTCTTGGGTTGACCACTATTGTATATGTATGTAAGGTTTATGACCAGTGTACACTGAATGCCGAGTTTCGCTGTCTGGGGCAGGAGCCTCTGTTAGGCCATGTGCCTTTAACTCCTGCTCCATTTTCTCTGTAGAGAAAATAAATCAACCAAATCAAATCAAAACAAATGCAGCTGCTTCCAAAGTTACTGTGAAGGGATACGTGACGACAAGACGCCTATCAAATTATTCTTACCCGCTCGCATAATAATTGGGCAAAAATGATTTTCTTGTGCGGTTAATTGTGCGCAAAAAATACGGAAATTATAATTTTGAGAACATGTTTATCATGATTACTTTCAGGCCTGCTAGCTCGCTGCTTCTTGGCAATGCTAGATCCGTGCCTTTTTACAAGCATTCCGTTTATAGGCTAACCTACACCCAGGAATATTGCAAAAATTGGCTACTCAGCTTTGTGCGCGCTATATATTTTAAAGGATTCTTGCCTATTCTCCTCATCACTCGCCAATCACAACGTTAGAGTAGGTGGGTAAGTTGAGAAAATCGGATGCTAAGAATTCTGCTCTACATGCAGAAAAAAGAAACATTAAGAAAAGCACTCATTTTATGTTTTACGGGCCTTTGAAAAACGTTGTATTTTTGGAATTAAACTTCACATACATTAAACAGCAGCAAGCAAGGGCTCTGTAAACACAGAAACATTTTATAGATGTTCAGTGAGGAAATTAGAGGGAATTAATTGTACTCACCGCGTGCACGAATACCAATACATACTCGTCATGCTCTTTTCGGTCCTTAAAATATGTCGTGTGGTTGAAGTCACTGATAAAGTATAACTCTAATGTAAAGTTCTTTGGCAAGTCGCTGAATCCCGCAATGCGGTGCGAATTTTGGCGAGATTTTCTAAATATATGCGAACGAGTGACATGAGACCCACTTTTCACAGCTGTCTCAGTAACTTTGTCTTGATGCACGTTCGGTTCTGAAATATGCGGTAAACAAATGTTACTGCTAAAATATAATTAACAAGTTCTTTCCCAAGGCACACCAGAAAGATTACATTCTTGAAAAGAACGCACAGTTTATGAGCTAAACGTTCTTCAAAACTACCTTAGTCACCGTAACATTTACATCTATAAGGGCAGTAGTGTATCTTTTTGCTTCGCTGGTGTCATTAAATGAGGTACTAGTGTCACCGGAATCATTCGCAATAATATTCGCTCAGTATTCAAGTTGTTTCCCGTCGTATTGTGCTTGCTAATAAGGCGTCCAATTTCTGGCTCTGCTATACACTGTACTCATGTAATATTTGTACAATTACACCTCTCTGGTCTTCCATAGCTCAACCACAGAACTATGCCTGCAACAAAGCCTCTGAAACGAATATGTGACACCCACAGACCTTACGATGTCAGACACCTACGAGGACCGTTTAATAGAGATTTCCCCTCCCCAACTTTCTTTCAACTGAGACCAAGGAAACTTAGTGAATTTATTTGTCGTTCCCTGCAGAAGTTCCACCCAGGGACACACATTTCTTCCATCTTTCATCTAATCCATCGGTTATGAAAATGTAAACACCTCGTTCGTAGAAGCAGGTTACTACAAAAGTCGCATTTTGGTTTCGGAGATCAGAATCTGATAATCTGAAAAATGATTGCCCTTCGAAGATGACTCCATTGTTGGAAAGATGTGGAAGTCTTATAGTGCGTGGTAGGTTGAATATCAAACGCACAGCAGCGTGCTTCCATCTGGGCAGTATGTGAGTTCTGAACTGATGCATTGTGTGGCAGAAAGCGGATACCTTTGATGCCACGCACATACCTTGCCATGCCAAACACATACAGACTCTACAATACCACACACAGATACAGACCCCACAATAAAGTTGACATGCTGGACTACGTCTCGAATGACTGCGTGGCGAATTTCCAAAGTGAGAGTCTCAACTTGCTAGATGTGCTCATCGACAAAGTAGTGCGGCCTTTCAAGTAAAGGAAATTCATGATCGGCCTATGTTCCACTGGGCTCATTATCACACCTTGCCTCATGTCACTGTATGTGAGAGCCCTTTATCACTTCATATTTGCAAATTGGCATGCAGCCTAAAGAGACGTATCTCACAGTACCTGCGCAGTTTCAGCATCCAGCGAAAAGTAAAAGTAGGTCAGGGGAAATGTTTAATGAACGCCACTCGTACAAGCCTACCCCGTAAGCTGCTTTCTTGTGTCGTGAAAAATCAACACCACAAAAAACCGATTTAAGAAAGAAGGTTTGCAGAAAATTTTCCGTCTGAGTAAGTTGTCTGGAATATTGCATTGCTTGGCTAATTTGTAAGATCTTCAGAACTTGCAGAAAGTACATTGGCATGAAGTTGCTGCTGTTTGTGGCGTAAGGAAAAGCCAAAGCGGTATTATTCATCCAAGTAGGCAGCGAATAAGCAAATTAAGGAAGCAAATTAATCACAAAACAAATTAAGCAGGAACGTGATTTGCCCATGGGTTGTAGAAATCTCAGTACCGTAAAATAGGACGGGATAAACAACAGGTTACAAACAAACGGGATACAAACAGACAGCAGCTCTGCAATATTCAAGGTACTCTTATAGAGATATTGAATCTAGTGGTGCATTCTTCCAATGTGTTGCAAAATATTTCTTTTGAAGTTAGCCTTTCGCTCGCATTGAGTACTTAAGAATACCTCAGAAAACGTTTGTAACAAAAAAAAAAAACGAAAGCCTCCCGAGAGGAAACCAGCGGATACATTGAATGATGTAGTAGGATCTTAAAATATATAAATAAATTGCGTTCATGAACAAAATTCATTTGAAAAATCGCTTGTCCAGAATGAATGGCAGAAGCTCACCGGCTATGGCCACACCGTCAATTCCTTCATTTACAGTTATCCTCCTTACTCTGTGTGACCCTCTTCCTGATGTCAGTCTTTCCGTCAAAGCCACAGGTTCAATTCGATGTGTGGAGTTTAAGCGTCCAACCTAGACAAGTGCCGATCTAGTCACGGTCATGGCAGTACAAGAGGAAGTGAAAGTTTCAAAAAGGCCCACTCACGACATGATAATGACCTTCCGCCTGAGGTTTAAGTAGGAGTGAAGCCTTCTTGCTTGTATCTTCGTAGAGATACCTCTCCAAGTGAGATCCATCAACCTGTGATCATGCACCGAATTTGAGGAGAAACAGAATGAAAGATAGCTAGAGGCGTGTCAGCTGTGCAGTGGTTCATCGTAAAGATCAACCGTATGTTTTTACATTATACATTTGTTTTACTATAAGCTACGTCTATGTAAGCAGAGTTACACTGCAAAGCTGCTAAGCACATATCAGTTAAGAAGGAGTAGGGCATGCTTACGTATCTGTCGCTGATACCGTCTTCTGTGACATCTCGGAGTAGAACACTGTCAGCAAGCACCGATGCTTTTCTTAGTTGAAGAAAACAGCCATCGTGCACGACGAGCAGTTTTTCGGACTGATCTTCTCGGTCTTCGTACACTTTAGGGTCGACTGTAAGGTCTTGCTCAAAAGCTGCTTTTTGACTGCTGATGGCTGTGAGAGAACATGCACATGTAAAAAGGTAAAGCTTCTTTTCGCACACATGCGTTTCACCGCTTTCCTACGAAGGGAAAGCCTAGTCATGCCTTTTCTGCAATAATGACCTCGCCGGAGAAAGAATGGTGTCCGCAGCCAGCACATTCGCCGCCTTTGGCACATGTTTGAAAGCTGTTATTTCTTTATTCAATGCTATTCTTGGCATTACAGCAGATACATCTTACATCAAAGTGAGGGCACGCCTTGCCAACACTTTCTCTCAACTGCTGTTTTGGTATATGTTTTCAAGGAATGGCAGTGTTTCACGTTACTTTGACTTGTACGGAAGACATTAATTGGCTGATATTTGTAGTTCGCAGTAGTTCACGTCATAATATAGCTGACAAAAAATACTCCATTTTCTTTTTCATTTGTGCTAGCCTCGGCAACTGAAGGGGGAGAGCACTTAGAGGAGGATGCGGCTCTCCGCAAAACTTTTTTTATTTTTGATGTAATTACATGAAATGTGCTGCGCATTTTAAAATAATTTGATGTCTACTGCCATATACTTTTATTATTTCATCCCCGAGAAGTTGTTGTCCAAAATATTTTTGCTGTGAATTTTCCAGAATTGCTGCAGAGTTAAGAAAATGTGGCCGAAGGCTGGATTAACTTTCACTGTGTTCTTACTGGCATGCTACAGGTCAAGACAATCTGAGAATTTTTTGCCAAACCACCAATCTCGGTTCTGAATTTTTGAGATGCGGTGTTCGTTAACACATCTAGTGAGAAGTTCATAGAAGAAGTTTAAAATCTACAAATTTGAAAAAGAAAAATGTTTGACCCCGCCCTATGGCCTTAGAAGTGCAGAAAAACAGAAGCGATCAAAACAGATAAAACATGCAAGAAAAAATCTCTGTTTGGCGAGTATCTAGGCAGAAAACAATGCAGACAAAAATGTTCATCGTTCGAATGTTTTATCGCAATCCCCAGCTGCTGCCGTTTACGAAACTATATTTCAGGGTACTCCCGGTCAATTTGAGTGAAGAGTTTTTGGTACAGCATTAAAAGCAAGGCGTACAAGCGGGTACAACAAGCCTAATTTTTTTGTTTTTTGGTGGATTTTGAAGTCGCATACACTTCTTAAACATGCAGCTTATGACAGCAGGGCAAAGCGAAGAATGCATGGGCAGAGAGTGGAGTCGTAGAGTGGAGCCGAAGATGCCGCGACAACGCGAAGCAGCGCAAGTAATCGGCCCAATATTGGAATCGGATGATTTTCCTCTGATCCTTTGTAGGACCAGCCATTGCCAAAACTTTTCCAATACTGCGCCGTTTAAAAAGGCTGGTTGGGCGTGGAAGGATTTGTGGCAGTTAAAAATGCAGGTAATTAAAAGTGTTTGTATGAAAACGACGGTACGTCGAAGTTGAAAGTGCTGCTAAAAAAAGCACAAGACGGCTACGGCTATGTAATGCAAGATTCAGCGATAGCTGGTGTAGTTGTCAAGTAATGCAACCCTTCACTGGCAGTCGGCTGTTCCAAACAGAGCGACCCGTAGGCTTATGCGACCCAGGTTGACCGTGACATAAAATGAGTGCGTAAATGACCGGTGCGTGCGTTAATGACGCCCACCCGGTGGGTGGATGTCACTACGCCGACCACCGGGAACGCCATCGGTTACGCCGAAGACGGCGATCCTCAAGGCAGGGACGGGCGCCTAACAGCTCTCGCTGTAAACGGGAACAGCCAGTTTCCATCTGAGAAGGAATTTTTTTGTTACTTCTTGACTGAAATTAAAAACATTTCATGTTGTTTTCTGTGAGGACGAAAACCATTTGCAGCAAAAGTAAAGCCGTACTGTTCACTGGAACATATGAAGCAATCATTGGTTGAAAGCGGATAATTCTGTTCATGTTGAAGCTGCCTGTATGATCACAATTTGATCATCCTTTGGAGTGCGCAAGCGAGTCGTCGGTGATGCAAGCGCAGCTCACTTAGAGTGCAGAACTGTTTAGCATAGCTTGTTGTGGGGGCTATGACAGAGTATCAACAAAAAAGTGCATAACTGTGTAACTATAATACCTGCGGAAAAGCAGAGGGTCAGTCTCAGAACTTATATTATCGGTGTCTGCATTTTATCGTTTAATATGTTTGTCCCTGACGAGAAGATTTTTTGTCGGACTCTCAACATCAAGTGCCTGGTTATTGCTCGCGTAAATTTTCTAAGAGGTATTGCAATCCGTGAGAAAGTACCAGATGTGGTCAGTTTGTTTTACAGGGTACGGTTGTAGGTCTCGTTACTGTTTCCATTGGCAGATTCGCACACAAAATATAAAGTTGACAGATATGATGTCACGTGGCAGAAAGGCCTGCTTCCACAGTTTGCAGACTTCAATGGGCGGAACCTGTCGCGATAACAATGAAAGAATGCTTGGCGAATTCTACCGTTTGTGAACACAAATTTGTTTTTTTTTTGTTACTACAGCCGAACTTTCCCGCCACAGCGAACGTCGCTTCAACAAAATTTTCAACGAAATAGTTCCAATTCCCCGTCAGCTCGCCATATAAAGTAATGGAAGAGATTTCTCATCACAACGAACCGTTTTTGGGGCGCGTTTCCGCTTCAACAAAATTTTTGCTATGCGAAGCTGGGTTTAGAAATCTATTTTACAATAAAACGAGCATTTCACCGCCAATCTTTGTACTCCCGTAAGTCCACGCTGCTTTGTTTCACTAAAATTTCTCTGGAATCAATTGATCCACTCATTCAAACGCACATGAAGACCGCCATTCCTTGGTGGTGATGACAGTCGGGCTTTCTGCCTTGCGACAAGGCGCTGGTGCAAGCTCCCGTTTTCTTCCAAGCCACAGCCGCAACCAATCCGTCGCCAAAGGACACAGCAGCCTGGCAACAGCAGCAGTGCGTTTGCCTTTGTTTTTTTGCACTCGTGCTTGTGCGCTGCAATCGACACTAGAATGGCGACTTTGTCTAGGAAGCGGAAGTTCCTTTCTCTGGAAGAAATGTCCCGAATTAGGAGGGCGGCGTCCAGCGGCAGAAAAAAGAGAGATGTTGCAGCGGACTTGCACGGATTTTCCAGCGGAAGATGCACCAGCCCTGCCATCTGCACTGCATGTGATGGACGCATTTGACACCATTCGTGCTTCATTGGTGCGTATGACGACGACACCGCGATGCAGTTGTTGGCAGAGTGTGAAACTCGCATCACGACGCTCTTGTCCACTAAAAGGACGCAAGCCAAGATGACCGAAGTTTTTGGAAATAAATAATACTTTTGAACAGTGCTGTCAGATCTTAACTTGTTGGGCTGATTTCTTTACATTAAAATTTCCGTTCCAACGAAATTTTTAGCCCACACCGTGAATTTCGTTGTAGTGGGGTTCGACCGTATATCCCCCATGCGATAAAACGCTATGTGTTTAAAATCAATATGGGATAAAATAAGTCGGTATTTACCAATTAGTGTGCAGAACGAGAAATACTTGACGACAGCTGGACCCATTAGAACCCGGCGAGATGCAGGAACTGTTGTTATGGTGTGGCTATTCGGCGATTTATATGCTTGTACCTCGCACTGACGAATGAGGCCTGGAATGTCAATGCAGCTTCTCGCGTCAGACCGATTGCTATATACAACTAACATCGCGGTTCTCGACATAAGCGAAATGTCTGGACGACCGCTCATGCAGCAGGAGTAAAGTTCTTCAGCTACAGGATGCACCTACCCAACGTGTTTTTGACGCTTGGTGACCCTATTGAGGCGAGTAAAGTCAGCGGCTGAAAGAAGAATGGACGCAGACACAGCCGGAGTGTCAGATGTTCGAGAGATCAAAGGCCACACTTGCGGCCGGTGCTCTTTAGTGTCTCTAGCTCTGGACAAGCTTGACCACTGCAGTCAAGTCAGCAGCCATCAGGTCAAGAAATTAAAAGTGAATAAACAGCAATATTTCGATTTAGCGTTCGTCTCAAAAAAGATGCCATAACAAGAATGCAATCATCTCTCACTAGGCGCAACGCCCTTTTGGTCAAAGCGCAAAAATGATTTTATATCATATATACTTAAGCTTTTCAGAGACGGGTCGTATTTTGCACCTTGGAATTCATAAATATAACCGCCAGGAGCATGGTGTGAAAACAACACCAAATTCTTTAGGGACACTGGGCGTTAGTGGCAATTATCAGTGCGACCCGAAATAATCATTTTCATCAGCCGGACTACACCCACTGCCGGGCAAAGACCTCTCTCATGCCTCTCAAATTAACCTTGTGCTTCGCCAGCTGCATCCACCCTATGCCTGCAAACTTATTAATCTCATCCGCCAACCTGACCTTCTGCCGCCCACTGCAACGCTTGCCTTCTCTTGGAACGCACTCCGTTACCCTTAGGGACCAGCGGTTATTTTGCGTTTGTTCTCTCACCCACTCTGCCCGCTCCTGGCTTGTTAACGTTTCTTTGTTAACTCTTTTCTTCAGCCTCCACGTTTCTGTCCCGTAGGTGAGTAACGGTACGATACAGCTTTTTGTACTTTTCTCTTGAGGGATATTGGTAAACTGCTAATCCTAATCTGAGAGAACCGGGCATTCTAAAATCTCGGTTTATCCTCTCTTCTCGTGAAGGCGATGCTACACTGCGGTGCCGCCGCGAACAACTTGAATGTAAAATAGGGATGAGTAAGACAGCCTCGTCTTATCAGTAGCGTGAGTTGCTTTCGCAGTGGAAAGAAAGTTTTGTGGTGAAATATTTTTTTGCGATTGATGTTGATTTTGGATGCATTGGTAAGGAGATGCTTTAGCGATAATGATAATGAAACCAGAGCAGAGGTTGATTTCTGCATGACCATTAGCTGTATCATTTATGCTACAGAAGGCGGTGTCATGGCTGTTAGCAAAGAAAGAGTACTTAACAGGCAAGCCTTGACAATTATTGGGGCTGTCGCAGTGCAGTGAATTCAATGTAAAGTTCTAGTTTGGTTAAAAACGTATATAGGCATGGTGGCTAATGGCGAGCTTCCATCAATACATTTACTGCCTCGGACGTCCAGATAAGTGCACTGCTGCAACCCGAATGATTGGCTCCAGCACCACGTTCCTCTGGAGTTATAGAATGCTGTTAGAGTGGAACTTAGTTGACACATTTTTGTCAACTCAACTAATGACTAATTCTCTTTTGCACGTTTCTATTCTTTTGCGCGATAGCGTGTACAGCTCGTTCGGTCGAAAAGCCATCGGCGTAGTAGTCGACGCCTCGTGTCGGAAATAATCGGGGGGCTGCGTAAAACAAAATATTATCATGGTTCTAGTGATTGATGATTGAGTGGTGTGTGATAGGCGATGACGAGTTAATAAAATGTATGTGATTATTGATTAATCAATCTAGAAAAAAATTCAGGAAAGGGGTTCAAAGGTGTAAAAATGCTCAGCATGAAAAGCCACTGCGGAATTAGGCAAATTAAGAAAATTTAGCCTGTGTAATTCATCGATGGAAACAGTGAAAAAAATGAAAAATGCCTTCAAAGGACTTAAACTGCTCAAAACGAAAAGCCAAAATTTGCTGGTGCTAAGTATCGGTGTATACCGTCGTCATAATAAAAGAATCTTGTCAAAAGAAATTAGAATGAGTCGCATCAGCATCTGGTGAATCAAACGATGTACGCTATCGCGCCAACTCTTAAGCGCAGCATTGGAGTCCTCGAACGTTTTTTTTCATTTTCAAAGCGTCAGCGGCGTCTCAAGAGCTTTCGCGTTCAGGTGATGAACGTAGTCCAGAGATTTGATTTGACCGCTGCGGCACCTGAACCATTTTTTCGCGATACAGAAATGCCAGTCTACTACTAGTCTACTATTTTTCAGTGCATTATTAAGAACGCCTTTGTAATGAGATTGCCTGTGAGTGAAGATGTAGTGTGTCTTCATAGTCAAGTTGAACATTATAACGAAAAAAAAATTCTAATACTACCAACATGGCTACGAAATTGTTTCCAAGAACTGAGAATTATTTTAAAAAAGATCACTGCCACATAGCTCAGCACGGCCAACCAAGAGCGCGCACATTTCAAGAGAGAATAAAAATTGCAACACGATAATTGTCTGGCTGTAAAATATTTTATATTGTATATCACGTGCGTTCGTGTCGCTTTGTTTTCTATACGGCGGAATAATGCAGCTTAGAAAAAAGCCAACACAATTTATCGAAACGGCACGTTATTGTTATTCTACTAAGCAATTTTCAATTTCCCACGCCTCCATTATCACTGGCACCAATCACCAGCGCAAAGGGGCCCTAAAAATATATTAGGCTGGATAGAATTGTATTATTCAGATGCTGCGTTTCAAAGAATTCTTCGCGTTCTAAAAATACATTGATATTAAAGAAAATTTAATGCCACAAATATTGCTAATCTCACAAAAGAAGAGTACGATTAAGAGAGGAAGGGTGGCGCAAGTGATACCAACATAAAAGCAATATTAGGGAACTGCAGGCCTATAATAACTCATGATGGTTAATAATAATAATTGGTTTTTTTGGGGGAAAGGAAATGGCGCAGTATCTGTCTCATATATCTTTGGACACCTGAACCGCGCCGTAAGGGAAGGGATAAAGGAGGGAGCGAAAGAAGAAAGGAAGAATAGGTGCCGTAGTGGAGGGCTCCGGAATAATTTCGACCACCTGGGGATCTTTAAAGTGCAATGACATCGCACAGCACACGGGCGCCTTAGCGTTTTTCCTCCATAAAAACGCAGCCGCCGCGGTCGGGTGGTTATTAGAATTCATTTCCGCGGCAAATATAAAAGGGTACAGCTGAAAAGACGTTATTCAAGCTATTTTTTGTGTGGACAAATATAATGTCCCAGCGCCTGATATCGCATTTACATTCGCCCATTTCGGCGCCTCTTTGTTTACGGTTCCTGTTTTTCCAACAAACACAAATAAAAACAGAGATGTCAACACCCCTTCACCTTAGGTCTGAAAGTACGTTCAGACTACGTAGATGTCACAGGACTCCAGAGTCCTGCGGCCATATCTTTCGGCTCTGGTTTGGACCGGTCACTCGAGGTCACAATAAACGCAGAGGCTCATCTCAGTTCACTGACATTCACTTTTGGTGTCGTAATGGCACTATCCGCTTTCGGGCATTTCAGCCGGCGCACCCTATCTCATAAGAAACAACTGCCTTTCAACTTTCCTGCTTCAGGCATGGTTTGAGGGACAGGCTTCTGATCTCGTAGATTGCCGGTGCTGCGAGAAAGCTCGAGGCACGTCGCAAAGCAGAGCAAAGGTGTTGAATGCACGTGATAGCCTCTGCGAGACATTATAGTTTTTAGCTATAACCTTTGGTTTCTTTGATTCAGAACATGATGTTGAACTTTCTATACATTGTTAAAGATGGCAGGAAATTCTGTACAACCCTTAGTATGGGCGCTCACCCTCACGTTTACGGCTCTGGCCCACTTAGGCAAATTGATTTTTTTATTACGACATCCTATGGGATGTCAGCACCGCGCAAGCATTTGCCCCAATAATGTCTCTAAAGCAGCCCTTGTGTGGATCTAATACACTTGCTACATGATATCTGCACACATTCGCATACAGTCAGTCCCTCTGAAGAAGGAAGTTCAGCCTGAACTATGAAGTTCTTCTAGTCTTGAAAAGATGGAATGCAATAGAAATTGGCTTCAAAGGGGTATTATCGCATGAGGAGAAACAGCATGGATTTCTCTCGAAAAGCAACAAAAGCTAGAAGACGACGCTTTCAGCAGATAGAATACAGTAGTGTCTTCATCAAGAAAGAGGTGAATGAAAAAAAAAACACTATTGCGACGCAACATTACGCGTCCCACTTTAGCTGCCGTGTTGGCGCCAGGTTTATACTCCAGCTACAAGGCGAGATCTGAAAGTTGAAAATGACATTGTTGAGCCAAAATAAAAAAACCATTCTAAGTAGTGAGGGGCTCTGTTAGCAAGCCCTGTGTTAACTCAATCAACAGAGAAAACAAACTAAGCCGCCGCGGTGGCTCAGTGTTTCTGGCGCTCGGCTGCTGACCCGAAAGGCGCGGGTTTGATCCTGGCTGTGGCGGTAGAATTTCGATGGAGGAAACAATCCAGAGGCCCGTGTGCTGTGCGACGTCCAGTGCACTCTAAAGAACCCCAGGTGGTCGAAATTTCCGGAGACCTTCACTACGGCGTCCCTCATAGCCTGAGTCGCTTCGGGATGTTCGCATAAACCTCAGGCTAACAGAATACAGACTGCGGGCCGATAAAGTTAATATGCACATCTAATGCGTCCATTCCAAGAAAGGAGTTGGCTCGCTATCTATGATTAGTTTGATGTCTTACTCTAATGAATACTTTTACTATAAGCCGAGGATTCTCACAAACGAAAGATTTTACCTACAGGGAGAAGTTAGGCGGCAGTGGACCGAGTTTGGCGGTAGATGGGTGGCAGCCCCTAAATTGAAGAGTGAACTGGAAGATGGTGTGGCTGGTGGGCGGTGCTTCTGGAGGCCAGCTGCTTTTCCCATTCGATCCCTTCATCCGATTTCGCTTGACTTTTTCTATCTCCTCCGTGCGTTGGCTTTTAGTACATGCAGAACTTCTGGGGGGGGGGGGGGGGGGATTAGGTGGTATGGTGGTAGGTTACGCTTTTGTCGGGTAGAGTAGGGTGGATAGCTGATGAATGGCATTGCGGAGGCTAGGGTAGATGTGGCGGAGGATCTATAGGGTGGCGGTGGGAAGGCGGTAGACCTCCTAGCTAGGGTGTCTGTTTTGACGTGGCAGGTGGGTGGTACTTCTGGAGGGTAAAGGTGGAGGCTCCTCGATTCGGCTGGAGGCTTCGTTTCGACCAATGTAAAATTCCCAAAGATGTGTGTGTGTGGGGGGGGGGGGGGGGTTGAGGTTGACGCCAGCATTGCTTTCTCAGAATAAAAAAAGTGACTCTCTGCGAGGTACTCGAAATGCTTAGCACTAACAACTGTAAGAATGCCCTTAATAATGTCTCTGTATCTACGCATGGGTACGTCGCTTATTCAAACACTCTTTCAAGGTGCCTCAATTCGCCTTCTTTTAGAGCGAGAACTTCATCTGCGACATGTCCCCCGTTACCGACGAGTACCTCCACTCAAACGGATTACGTTATCACAGCCTGCGTATGCTTCTGCCGCTACAATATTCTTCGGGAAGGGCATGCTGACCGTACAGAAGCAAATGCACGAACTCCAGCAGAAACAAGCTATGCAGGACCAAAGCTTCCGCAGCTACGTCAAGAATCAAAACAGCACAGCCATTAACGAGGCCAGAGACAGACTATTCTGCGAGAGACGCTTCGGCGGATCAGAAAACCAAGGGGCAAACAACAACGGTAACTCATCATGGCAGGACATCAGCAACTAAGCATTTGGCAGTGGAACTGCAGGGGGTACAAGAGTAAGCAGAACCTCCTGCAGCAGTACATAAACTCCCAGGGGAAGCAGCCAGACGTAATTCTGCTACAAGAAACCAACAGCACACCCACGCTAAAGGGATACACATGTCAGGAAGGCGGGAAAAGAGCCGCAACCCTCGTAAACAACAAAATAGCCACCATAGCACACAAACAGATCGAGGGCACAGGGATAGAACACGTAATCACCGAAATAATCCCAAAGAAGAAGTTCAGCGCGAAGAGCACGTACATGGTGAACCTATAAAGCTCCCCGAAACAAAAGGACGGCGATTTTGGAAAGCTGTTTACGGAAGTAAGCAACATGGCCAAAACGAACGCCCTCGTGGTAGCGGGAGACTTTAACGCCAAGAGTCCGAGCTGGGGATACCCATCGTCCGACGGCAAAGGCCAAGGCATATGGGACGCCGCGGAGAACCTGGGGTACGAACTAGTAACGGACGAAGACCAACCTACAAGGATAGGCAACAGCGTCAGCGCAGACACGTGCCCGGACCTCACCTTCGTGAAGGGCACGAGCGAAGTAGAGTGGGAAAACAGCCTAGAAAACCTGGGGAGCGACCACTGCATAATCCGACTCACGATGGAAGCGGAGTCCACCAAACGAAAACTTGGGAAGGCCCGCCTCACCGACTGGGACGCCTTTCGGCAAGGAAGCAGGGATCTGACCGGGCAGATCACAAACATCCAAGAGTGGTGCCAACAGCTCAAACAGATACAGGAGACCTACACGCAAGAGGTAGACAGAACCGAGCAAATACCGGAGGTGGACAAGCGCCTGCTCAGGCTATGGGAGGCAAGGCGCGGGCTCACCAAACGATGGAGGACACAAAAGCTAAACAGGAAGCTAAAGAAGTAGATAGCCGAAATCACGGCCAAGGCAGAAGAATAAGCTACACAACTGGCAAGGCAAGGGTGGCAGCAGTTCAGCAGCTCGCTAAACGGCACCCTGAACACGGCCAAAACGTGGCGAATTCTGAAAGCGATGATGGATCCGGGAAAGACGAAGACCGAAAGCAGTAAAACGATACAAACACTGATCCACCAGTACGAAGGAACGGAGGACCAAATGATAGAGGACCTCAAAACCAAGTGTTACGGGAAGGAACGCCCCGAAGAATATAGAGGAACCTATCAAGGCAAAGAAAACCCCGAGATGGACAGGCCGATCACGCTGGCAGAAGTGCACGAGGCGATGGGGGCCCTCACTAAGAACACGCAGCTGGGGGAGACATGATACGCAATTCCCTCATACGCAACCTCAGTGAGGAAGCGGTAAACCAGCTGACAGACTACCTCAACCAACTCTGGGCCGAGGGCTCGATTCCGGCCGAATGGAAACACGCGGAGGTAGTGATGATCCCCAAACCGGGCAAAAAGCTGCAGATCGAAAACCTACGACCGATCTCCCTCACCTCGTGCCTGGGAAAGCTGTACGAAAGAATAATTACGAAAAGAATCCAGCTATGGATGGAGCGAGAACAACTCTATCCACACAGCATGTTTGGATTCAGGTCAAAGCTGTCTACGCAAGACGGTCTCCTACAACTCAAGGAGGACGTTCTCGCCAACATCCCGAAAGCTGGAGAGAATGTTGTCATGGCCCTAGACATCAAGGGGGCCTTTGACAACGTCAGCCACCCGGCAATAATGGAGGGCCTCCAGAACATAAATTGCGGAGAAAGAACTCACAACTACGTGAGGGCCTTTCTCGCAGGCAGAACTGCCACCGTGGGACTGGGAGACGTGAGAAGCCAACCCTTTAACACCCCCCACAAAGGAACCCCACAGGGATCGGTGATTTCGCCCATGCTCTTCAACCTAGCCATGATCGGCCTGGCCAAAAGATTGGGGGAAATCGAAGGCACACAACATGCCATGTATGCGGACGACATCACGGTGTGGACCAACCGTGGATCGCTAGGAGAAAAACAAGAGAGACTACAGAGAGCCGCGACCTGCATAGAAGAATACGTGAAGGCAAGGGGTCTAGCGTGCTCGACAGACAAGTCAGAGCTACTCAGAGTAGCGAGCAAACCCACGGAGGCGAGCCTAGAGATCAAGTTCGAAGACCAAAACATACCAGAAAGAAGCACCATAAGGATTCTGGGCATGTGGCTGCAGAGCAGCGGCAAATGCAGCCACACGATCAGCCTGCTACAGAAATCGACCGAACAAGTCGGCAGAATGATAAAGAGAGTCTCCAGCAGAAGACACGGCATGAAGGAAGAGGACACCCTCAAACTAGTCAGGAGCCTGGTAGTCAGTAGGGTGACGTACTCCCTCCCCTACCACCCGGCGATCAAGAGGGAAAAAGAACAGATCGAGGCATTAATAAGGAAAGCCTACAAGACCGCACTAAACCTACCGAGAAACACCCCGAACGACAAGCTACTACAGCTGAGAGTCCACAACACCTTCGAGGAGTTGGCGGCGGCCCAGCTGAACGCACAGCTAGAAAGACTAGAACTTACAGAAACAGGCAGGCAACTCCTGAGAAGACTTGGCCACAGAGTGAAAACCACAGCAGATCCGGATGAGAACATTCCGGACGAAATCCGGCAAACCCTCAGAATCTGCCCACTGCCGCGCAACATGGACCCCAACCTACACGCGGCCAGAAGACAAGCAAGAGCAGAATACGTGGAGAGACACCTAGCCACGCAGGAAAACACGGTGTACACGGACGCAGGACTATATCCGAGGGATAGACGCAACAACATCACGAGAGTGGCGGTGGCGGTCGTAGACCACACGGGCGACTCGATCAGCTGCGCATCCGCGAGAGGACGTACGGTGGCAGAAGGGGAGGAGAACGCTGTGGCGCTTGCAGCGGTCGAAGGCTACCGCAGAAACAAGCCACAGATTATAATAACGGACTACAAAACGGCCTGCAGACGATATCAGCAAGGAAGGATCTGCAGGGAGGCCCTACGCATCCTCCTCGGCGCGAGAGCCTCGGGATTCAAAGCGAAGCAAAAGGTCTTCTGGGTACCGGCACACACCGGAGTCGAGGGCAACTCGAGGGCTGACAGCCAGGTTCGCGAGATCACGCACCGAGCCTTGCTGACGGAGGACCTCGAGAACCCCTCGATAGTAGACCCGACGTACGCAGACATCCTAAATCACTACAGAGGCTGCAGGTTCAAGTATCCCCCGCCCCACAAACTCCTCACACAGCAAGAAGCGGTCAGCTGGAGGAGGCTGCAGACTGGCACCTTATTTAACTTACACGACCTAAGCAAAATGTTCCCCACCCAGTACAGCGACAGCTGCCCCTGGTGCGGGGAGGTCCCGACACTTTACCACGTCACATGGGAGTGTAAACACAATTACACCTTCCACAAACAGACTAACCCGAGTGCGGAGCAATGGGAGGGCCTGCTCACCAGCAGCGAGCTCACCGCCCAAAGGGCATTGGTGCAGCACGCGTGCGAGGTGGCCAGGACCAGTGGAGCCCTGGAATGAGGGACCACCCTTGCTAAGGAGCCCCCGACGGCGGCGGCGGCTGCGGCAAGCGCCAAGACGCAGCTGCAAGGAGACTCTCCGGAACTGACCATAAGAATTCAATAAAGTTTTTCATTCATTCATTCATTCATTCGGGAAGGGCACACATTACTAGTCATCACTGTGACCGCCGGCTGGACGCGCTTCGTGCGACCTTTGTAATCATTCTGTTACTCAGTATCGCAAGACGCCACCACGTGCTCCGAAACGCTTTTCTGGCTCTGTACGGAGTGCCGTTACAATATACCATCCGGTTTTGAACGAAAAAAAAAAATTCATCAAGAAATTTCATACGACGTGGCCTTTTCGCGTAGGGAAAGAAGCGCATGTTTTTTTTTGTGGCCCAAAGTGCCGGATGACATTTGAGGTAAAACATTTCTCGTGCCTTCCCAGCGTGCCTTTGCTAGTGTTCAGCTAGTAATAGTTGGAAATTTGACCACCAGAATGTGTCCCCGTTAAACAAATGTTAAATATGCCTTTCCCACTGGTTTTCCGCATTGGCTGGCTTTCGTGACGAAACTAAAGCTGGTCTTATTAAATTATACACTAAAACAGTCTGTGCCAGGTTGTGATATATCTATATATTTTATCGCTTCATGCAAATATCCTCGCTGTTAGTTTAAAATGATATATGCACATACAAAGTGTAGCACGTTGGTTTTCATATGTATGCTACAGACAGGTGGGATACATCAACAATCGTGAAATAAATATTGATTCAATTCTTTTATCTGAATGAGGATGGGTCGGCGACCGAGCAATAGGGAGGTGGAGGAAGGGGAGGAAAGATCACATGCCGCGTTCGACGACAGTGGCGCGCGCAAGAGCCCACAACTATAGAAGCAAGTGTTTGGTGCTATCGGAGCACCGGGGCATGGTCCAGTCCTATAAGTAGCGAATGCCCGGAGTGAGGCACAGGATGCGGATTTGCCGCACCGTAACACACTCCCACAAAAGGTGAAAAATCATGAGGCTGGCGCCTGTCCGCATGTAGATCAGGTAACGTTGTGGGTTAGCAAGGTCTCGTCATCTTCGTTGGCCTTTTGGAGTTGGGTGGGTGGTACGGTCTCTCAGAAGTAGAGGCGCATGGTTGAGGGAGGTGAATTCTTTCAGTTGACGTCGGTCTGCATGGCGTGCTGCACCCATCCGCTCAGTGGGATTAGGGTCCGAGGGTGGGGAGAGGACTGAAACGCACTGGTCGGAGTGGATGGCTTCTTACTCCTCACACACTCGTGGGATGCCTTGTTGCCGAGGCAACAAGCACGTCCCGGTACCTACTCTACTCTTACCCCGATCTTCTGAGGACGAGCAGTTATGCACAGAGGCTCTTTGTTCGAGGACAGAGGGAAACCGCGTGGGCTTTCTCGTCTACCCTAAAAGGCCTCTTACAGCAAGTGCGCCCTGAACATAAATAAGCCTATATAAAGAGAGTAAGATGTCCTCTAGCAAACGCCCTTTTGTAAAAGGGTGTGCTTTAGATCTGTAGAAGGTGAAAGAAGTCTATGAACGGACTCCTGCTCCAGGTGGCTAACGCTGCGCACGAAGTCAAACTGAAAGGGTTGGACGTATCGAATTTCGCCGTGAATATAAGCATGAGTGGCATTTGGTGAGTGTGGCCCTCTCTTCCTGATGGTCCTTTTAATGTGCAACAAATATAGACACCTAATTAAACTATGAAATGGATAAAAGTCGTTTGTCCCTCTTCACTCCGCATGGCCGGCTGACGTCGCTGGCTGTCGGAGTGTTGTGGAGAGGTCATGGGTCTCGAAGCCAGCAGGGGGAAGACAGAAAACCACTTTATTTTACTGAGCAATATTATCACTGAGCAATTCGGTGGCTATTTGAATTAAGGTCAGCTGGTCGTCTCCTTGGATTGATGCTAACCAGGTGCGCAAGAAGTACAAGGAGGGGTAAAAAAAATTGGGGTTCAACAGTAACGGCACAAGAGATACTACAAACTCCTAAGTTGCCATAAAGAAAAGGGAAGTTTGGGCACGAAGCTTTTGAACATAAGCGGTGCAACAAGAACGGGCAGGGGGCTTGATGGATGTTTATGAACGATGCGTGATTCAGACTCAGGGAGAGCACTGTTCGGCGCAGGGAGTTGTGTGAGGTACAGTCTAAAAAGCTCGTAATTGTTGCGGATGCTACGTTAGTAGGGTAATGCTTGGGCCGTCGTTTTTGTGCTGATGAAGAGTATTGCCTGCGCCTGGTACTGAATATCGCGGGCTAACTTATCAGCCAGTTTATATCCGATAATCTCTCAATGACGAGGAATACACCTAAGATTGAGGATGGCTGTGTGCAGAAGCATGAGTGTATCTTCGAGATCCGCTCTTCCGCCTTGGCGTAGAATATCATTTTAAATAGAGTTTAGAACGGCCTGTGAGTCAGTGTAGACCGTATTATTGAAGATTCGCAGTAGCTGTGGGTCGTCTGGATTGCGGCCGGACTATAGACGGTGGCTCAAGGGTTACTTTACCTGGCAGATTGAGGCAGGGACCTGAATATTGTTGAGAACGGCCTGTTAGTCAGTGTAGACCGGATAATAGAAGATTCACAGTAGCTGTGGGAATGTCTGGATGGCGATAACTCTACAGAAGGGCTCGAGAGTGACGATACTGGGCAGAAGTGGTCAGGCACCTGAGGCTCAGGCTTATGGAGCAGATGAGTCTGGGGTAGACGTATACGTGGCGGAACTGAGATCCTGTGTCTGGGATGCCTCTGTATTTGCGACGGCATGTGTGGGGAAAGGAGAAGAGTGTTGGAGAGCCTCAGCTTGTCTCCGTCCCTCGAGAAGGCGGAAGGGGAAGTTAGGGGGAATGGAGGTGATGCGGAGGTTGCAGGAAAGGGGAAAGTGTCGGATTCCAGCCTGTGCCAGAATCCAGCGCCCTCGAAATGTGCCGTACAGAGGAGTAAGTTTGTAATGCCGGTTGAGATTAGTAACGGATAGGTCAGGGAAGAAGAGACCAGGCTTTGTGTAAGCATTGGTTTTAGGTGAGGAAGGGGAGCTGCAGGGTCTCCTTCTGCAGAATGCTAACTGCAGGCTAAGTGCAGAGTTGTGCTTGGCGTACTGTTTTCGTGTGAATGTAAAATAATTAATTTCGAAAAATTTTGTTCAGTGCTGAGGCTACCTAGCATCAACTGCCTAGCTTCTTTCTCATGCAGGCGGGTGAACCGTTTTGCTACACCTCGGACCAAGTGCGTAACTGAGTGACAGGTATTGATGGCCTGGGTCATGATGCGAGTGCTTTGGGCAAGGAGCTGCATACCTAGTTTTCTAAAAGATGTTGCCCGCGTATGGGCTAGTGGGGCATGGAAAGGGAGTCAGCGGAAGAGGCACCGAAGGTATAGAAGGTCGCATCATAAGCTGGTGTCCAAAGACGAGAGGTTGGCGTTGCCGGCAAGTAGCTCAGTAAGAGGAGACATCATGGAGGAGAAATTGCGCACGAAGCGGCGCAAATAAGAGAACAGCCCGATGAAGCTAGGCAGCCCTTTCAGTGAAGTGGGTCGAGGAAATTCGGCGACTGCATGCAGCTTGGACCCGCCGCGGTGGCTTAGTGGTTAGGGCGCTCGACTACTGATCCGGAGTTCCCGGGTTCGAACCAGACCGCGGCGGCTGCGTTTTTATGGAGGAAAAACGCTAAGGCGCACGTGTGCTGTGCGATGTCAGTGCACGTTAAAGATCACCAGGGGGTCGAAATTACTCCGGAGCTCTCCTCTCTCTTCCATTCTTCTTTCACTCCCTCCCTTATCCCTTCCCTTACGGCGCGGTTCAGGTGTCCAACGATGTATGAGACAGATACTGCGCCATTTCCTTTCCCCAAAAAACCAATTATTATTATTATTATTATGCAGCTTGGCAGGACCGAGACAAACGTTTCTTTGGAGACGACTTGGCTCATGATGGTAGGCCACCAGGCAGCGAAGCATCACTTCTTCAAGTTCAGTTGCAAGCGGGCGTCGGTGAAACGTTGCAGTGACAAGAGGTCTATAGAAAAAACAACGACATCGTCCAGGTAACAGACACGCGTGTGCCACTCGAGCCCGCTGAGAATTGTGTCCATAATACGCACGAATTTGGCCGGCGCATTGCCCAAGCCGAACGACATGGCGTTAAATTTGTAGAGGGAGTCGGGCGTAACAAATTGTGTCTTTTGCCGGTCAGCAGGAGCCGTGGGCACTTACCAGTAGCCGTAGCGCAGGTCCAGTGAGGAACATAATTGTATGCTACAACAGGACGTTACCGAGCTCGGTGGCATAATCCCACTTGTAGGCGCTGAGGCGCTCGTACGAGGACAACCAGTCGTCTGCATCGTGGTCGTAGGCACTGCTGAAGACGCTGAGAGCGCGCTGCCTCCCCCCCTCCCCCCCCCTCCCCCCACAGAAAAGAGTATGGTAGGCGAACGGATTTAGCTGGTGACTTCGGGCATAACGGTCGTCGGAACTAAGGTACGGTTACGGAGCTCCAGGATGAGGTGGGGGGATCAGGTGGTTGCGGTTCAGCAGGTCGCTTGCAACTCCCAACAAATGTTCAGGCCAAGCATTCGGGCTGCGTGAGAGCTTCACACTTCTGGATCGTCGCCTACTTTCACACTCACAGTTCACTCCAGTGAGCGAGTGTGGGTGCAACGCTATAGCAGCGAAAACCATTTTTTAAAGCATCTAGCGTGGACTTTACGTGCTAGGACGTGCCTTCGCAGCCAAGGGGACGCTTGTTCCGCGATCATTAATTGCAAGCTGTGTGACCAACGAGAAACTAATGAACAATGAAATTATTTGTGTTGTGTTCTGTCGCCATGTTCGTTTAAGACATACTTCAGTAGATTCTTAATCTTAAAAAGGACATCGCGGTCACGCCTTACACTTTACGCGTGTGATTAAATCCTTCAGATTTCTGTGTGAACTGTTCATGCTAATAAGTGTTTAACGTGTGGAAAGCCGCATGGTGGATAGATGCGCAAAACTGCCGCGTTCAACCGAGGACAACGCTCAAAGAACAGTGCATTTTATCGCAGGAGGTATATGATGCGCAAGTTCAACCTCCTGACCGTTTGCCCTTCCTTAAAATGTGGGTCATCCGAAACTTTTATGTGCGAGCTGAAGAAGGGAGTGATGGTGGCGTGAGGCCCTATGTCGAGGCCACTGAATTCGACCCAGTCAAGTAAGGCAGAAGGAATGTCAGGGAGGTCCCTAATATTACTTGCAACGACAATGTAATGAAGCTTCGAACATAGCCTAGTAGCCTAAGGCATCCTCATACGAAGCGTCTCTGTTGCACCGCCATTGGCTAGAATCCCACTAGGGGTTAGTGTACGGTAGTTGTTTTATTTATTGTGTTGGAAGTATAGCCTCCAAAATTATCGTGGTTGTGCGTGTGTCAGCCTATGTGGACCTGTGCATGAGCATGTGCGTGCTTCTGCTTGTGCAGCCTCCTCAATGCACACTTTGGTGGTCCCCCACATCCGGGAACTCACTGGTAAAGATGCATCTTCATCCACCTTCGCCCCCTTCCCCAACCACGTGCAGCTGATGTAGCTGAGGCGGATTGCTGTGAATGCTCCACGCATGCCGTCGCCCAAGCGTTCTACGAAGGATCGCCAGCAAGCATAAGCCTCGCGTCTTAGATAATAACTGGAAGCTCGACAGCGATATCCAGGTACAAGCCGAGCGAGAAGAAATTAAAGATCCAGAAGTCCGAGAGCAGCGTGTCGAAGCCGGTCGCTAGTGATTGTCGTCTATTTTTTTCATAAGCAGAACAATTTCACCACATCTACATCATCATCATCAATCAACCTCTGCCTCACCACGCCCACGCCACTACAAAAGCCTCTCACATATCATTAACCCTATCAAAGCACAAAGTCCTTCCATCACAGCTACATTTCATTACATTAGCATCTTTCTGGGCGTAATCGTTATCGCATGGTGCGAGCAAAGGCTATTCCGCTTTGCCCTTTTGATTATTCGGAAATTATCTCTTTCATTTCAGTACCTCTACCACTGTCACAAGTCCGCCTTTTCATGTTTATTTCCGTCACGTGCAACAGCTAAGGTTGGGAATCAGAAAAAAAAACTGCACCAATTTATACACACTTTACTTTTTTTAAACTGGTAGTAACATCTGAAATAAACGCGTGGAAGCAATACGGACTATATCAGGATCGGCATAGTGGACGACTCCAGATCAATGTACAGCAACAAGTGTTTTTGAACATGCGCTTACATCGCAGAGCACACGCGCAGTTTTGCATTTCACCATGCTTTCGAAATGCGGCCTCCGTGCCCGGTATCGAACCTGCGACTTCGATCCGAGCGCAACAGCCACTGAGCCATCGTGAGGGATATTTCAAGTACCTGCGGTCTGAGACAACGAAGGCTTTTGAAAGGGAATATTGCACTAAGTGGAGTCGTAGCACCCGAGTTTCACATATTTATGGTACATTACACAAAGAAATGGAAGCTGCCCACACTCGATGCTGTATAAGTTAGAGTAGAGCTAACATTTCTATTGAACCCATAAGCAAACATATGAAATTGGGAAGCTGTGGACAGCTAAAGCTTCACATCGGTCTCGCATATAGCGCTTTAGAATGGCCGAAAGGGCAAGCAGCAGCGCCGAGTAGGTTTCTTCCTAAGCGCCAGACTTCCTTCAAGTGTGTTGTTGCAAAGTCTGGGTGCCATTTTCGAAGTGCCTAACACAGACAGCCTTTGGTGAATAAAGTTACGCGCTATCACTACTCATTTTGTCTAGGAAAAAAAGTATCCTGTCCTGCAAGAAAGGTGGGGCTGAGCCTAGTCCCGAACTAGTTCGGAATAGTTCCTTTGAAGCGTTCCGGTTCAGGTTCAGTTCCTAGATGCCGAAAAAAAAAGCTATTACAGTTCGGTTCCAGCTCCGGTCAAAACTGCGTCTTCGGTTCCGATTTCGGGTTGAGGTTCGGTTTCGGTTCGACTACCTGCATTTGATGCGGTATGTCTACGTGTTTAATGCATTCAACGAACACAACGTTTCCACGCGTACATTATTAACGCGATATTGTTAAAAGCCCCGTTAATCATAAAATTCGGCGTCGGAGTCGTCGGCGTTGCCGTTGTGTGCGAAAAATCACGGACATGGCTCTGCCAGGTGGTCCTCAGAAAGTAACCTAAGAGGCAGGTGGGGCCACATAGGTCCCGTTACCTTCCGGCGTCATCACAACCTGCCCACAAGGTAGTGAGCGCACTGCCGAACGTCACAGGTAGCACTTAAATTAACGACTGGCCGCTCGGGAACAACAACGTGGGCCACACAAGGCCCACAGCTGTGAGAACCTGCCATCGCAGGCTTAAGGGAACCGAACACTGGCCAAAACATGTCATGAGATTATGGGGGAAATGCGATGATTGCACCTTAATTGTAGGAATCGAGCACAGTAATATCAAAGAAACGCGGATTTAAAATTTGATTTTGGCATTGAAAATAGCATAAAAAGCCATCTTGCCATGAAAGCCGCCATTATCACTGTAGCCCACCACATGACTACATCTCAGTAAAGTATACCTTATTTGTTTTAAGTGCATATCCTTTTTTCTTTTTTCAGGAGTGTTTTTCTTGTTGCATTTTGTACTCATTCTCCTAAGTGCGCCCATCGATGAAAAACAGGACTCCCTTCTCATCGTCGACGATGCGCTTTTAGCTTTTGTAATTACATAGCGCCACAGAGTTTAGAATTTTCTAAATGAAGCGGCAGCCACAGTGTACTAAAACTCGTCGACGAAGCATAAATCACTGTGCCATAACATCTTTGCGTGTGAAAACTGAAATGAATGCTACTCTATAAACTAATTTATTTTTATTCTCTAGCAGATGAGATTTATGCTACATTTTGTTACAGCCCCTTTGCCGACATGCAATCGCCATCGCGCGCGCTGGTCATGGGCTCCGGCATCGGGATACATAGAAACGGGAGCATGGGCAGATTTAAAAAATTCTCGGTAAAAATTTTCTACGGCGCTTCCATTAAAACTGCTGCGGAATGCAGCACCGTAGACGACAAGCTTTTTGTTGCGTCGAAAAAATTTTGGTTCTTAAAGTTCAGTGTTATGTCCCCTTAACTGCTGCACCACTGCGCCAGGAAGGGCATGATGACTCCCACGGATCTATGAATGTTAAATATGGGATGGCCTTCTGCATATGTGGGAATTAACCCATTACGCTATCGCGTAGTACACTTAACGCGGAGCTTACGTGTGCCCTCCATTTTTTCTGATGCCTCTTAGTGCTGCTCTTTGGCTTAGCGAAAATTATTCTTTATCAATTTATACAGACGCGCTGTTTGCATTGTCGCTGTTAGCAGGTATCCTCGTTTTTGTAAAGCAAACCCATTGTTTTTTACTCAGGCTCTCCCTGAAAAATGTCCAAATAAAGCAAACCATTTTACAGCGTTTGCCACCGCACCGCAGCGTTGGCTTGCATCGCACCAATGATTTGGAAACATGCTGATAAACCTTGCTTCTTTAACAAACAAGGATGCCCAACTCACACGAACACACAATTATGCTCAAGTGAATGCAAAGGACAAATTAATTGTACTTCAGAAATGTAAGCGGCACCGCTTCACCACTAAAACAATAATTTATTTTTAAAATACGTTTTTAAAGTAGAACTGAAGAAAAATTGGACACTTCCTGCAGCTTTGTATTACGGTAGTGCAATGACAAGAAGACTACTTTCACTGCAAAAGTACCTTTATATAAAAATACCAAACGGCTTAAACCAGCGCCGGCATTTCTCTCTGGTAAACATGTAATGACGCCCAGACAGAGTTTTCTTCGCGGATCTCTAAAGCCATGCTACACCGACATTCACTTCAGAACAATGATCACACATTTGGTTTACTTCTTGACGTCACTAGTCGTCATACAGTGGCGAGATATAAAATTATATGATTAAGCTGATTTCGCTGCGCAATAAAGGCGGCATTTCCTGTAGTGAAAAATGATTATGAAAGCACAGATTGCCAATCAACTCAGCTTTACAAAAACAAAAATTGCTTTTATTTTATTGCGATTTACCTACACGTGTCGCTTGACTGAATGAAGATTTTGTTTACAGCTTCTTTTCATTGAAGAGTCAATCACAGAAAGAGCTCTAATTTTATTCGAAGCTGGTCGTCTTCCACGTAACCGCCGTCGATAAGACTTTGTGCGTTAAAACAGTTTCCTTTGTAGACGATGCCAGCGTTTTTGGATGTTGTTGGCCTTAGGTATCTTTTCTGGGTTGAATTTGCTCCGGTTTGAAAAATGCACTCCTTGCTTCCATTTTTGGGATGCACGATGCTAAACCTAATCTTCTGCTTGAACGGCCATATAACAAAGTCGTCAAAGTCACCCTTGTGCACTTCGATCGTCAAATGCAGATAAACGGATCCATCCTTTTTTCCGAACTCGACACCAGGCAAAATATGGTAACCACGCAGGTATACTCTCTCGCTGTCATGCACAGCATGACCTTTCTCCATCGCAGTCTTCTGAAGTGTTTTCACATTTGGTACCAAAAACACGCAGGCTGCCACAGCAAGTTTTACGTCGAGCTGAACATTTTTCACGAGGTCGATTGCCTTCTGAATGTTATCATCAGTTGACGTTTTCACAGCCTGGATTGCAGTAGTCATGCGGGAGAGGTTGTCTCGTGCTTGGCTCGTCGCATTAGCCACTTCATTCTTGGTTGTTTCCTGAAGTGACTTTATGCTTCCGGAAAGATTAAGTGCATCGATTTTCGTTACTAAAAATTGTTTGAGACTTTCGTTAGACAAATTTATCTCGCCTTTTACTTGCAATAAATTTTCACGGAGTCTCTCGGCTACTTCTGCCACATGCGCACTCTGTGTTTCTCTCATCGTGTTGATTGCTTGTGACATTTCGTTTAGGCGGTTGCTATGTGCGCTGAGGTCACCGGTTATTCTCAGTAAAGATTTCTTCATTTCACCCGCTTGCTTTCCTAAGGCACCTATGTTTCCGGTAGCTAATCCAGTATCGTCGTTGTAACCGAGCTGTGTTTCGTCTTGATACCTAAGAGGCTCCTCTGAGTGGCAAAAACCTGACGTCAGATGTTCCACCATGCTGCAACGAAGAACGGTGGCTGAGCACTTGGGACAGCGAATAGAGTGATGTCCACATTCCCGATGGAAATGCTGGGAGATCCCTGAAACGCCAGACACATACTGGCAACCACTTTGTTCGTTCCAGCACTTCACCTGCAAATATAAAGAGGGCAACATTTGTACCCCAATAGTACTATAAACGGCCTAAATACGTGACTTATTCATCTCATTCTAAGCAATATCTATTATGCTAATAACTGAAGTTACACTTAAAATGCATTGTTCTCGTTTCTAAAAACGCTGCGCTTACGCAAAGGGTTGTGACTTTCCAGCACCCACGTTATGAATTATTTTTGCTCTCTTGAGCACATTTGAACTATTCATGCGTTGCAATATCGCCAGAAGAGTGATGATAGGTCACAAAGTGGCACTGTGTCTAAGCACATTTTTTACTATTTCTTTTCAACATCAAAATAGAATAATAACTCAGTAAAGAAACAGTCGAAATTCCAGGTACTGCATGTACTGACAAATTTTTCCTTTTTCACAGTAAACATGGACGATCGATAATACGTGGCTGAAAAAAAAAGCTTGTTGACAAGCTCAAGGAAAAAAGTAATTGTGTCACAAAGGGTAACCGCGGTATGTTGCTCAAAACAGAGTTTGTTTTTTAAGAACAGTGTACATACTCATTCGTATCATTGACTACGCTCAGTCATTTTAAACGTCTAAGTCATTTAAACATGGGATCGAATTATGGCCGTTAGGGCTGCATTAGGATCCAGGCGTGATAATCAAATAATATCTGTATGCATGGTGCTGCTAGTGTACGTTAAAGAAGTGCGGGTGATCTGAGCAGAGTGTTTCTCAAACTCAAAAGACAGCTATGGGCCGTGAAACTGCGCATAACGCGAACTTGTTATAACATGCGAAGTGTCTATAGGCAGCTTGTGATGCGCAAAGTTTCTTTTCTTATTCTTAATAGCCGTTGTTTAATAAAATGTAACACACACACACACACACACACACACACACACACACACACACACACACACACACACACACACACACACACACACACACACACACACACACACACACACACACACACACACACACACACACACACACACACACACACACACACACACACACACACACACACACACACACACACACACAAACTATGGAGCATAGGGGATGTCTTTTATTAATTTCTGGTTATCATTAATGGGAGAATAATAAAACCAGCAGAAAAACAACCACATGCGGTCGGCGGGATTCGCACCCACGACCTCCGATTTGAGCATCAGATGCTCTGCCAACTGAGCTACGGCAACAGCTATCAACTCTGTTTTCGGTGGTATTTATGTTTCACCTACCCTTCAGAGTGTTCACCAGCCTTGTCTCCTCATATATATATATATATATATATATATATTTATATATATATATATATATATATATATATATATATATATATATATATATATATATATATATATATATAAATATATATATATATATATATATATATATATATATGTATGTATGTATGTATATTAGCAGATAAGGTAAATGCAATTAGGGGCCCGTTTGATAAACGTATGAAGGGAGCCAACAGTCACCGAAACCAAGGTGCATAGGGGAACGTTATATTTTTTATAATGTGCTGTGCTTATCAGTCGGATAATAATACTTGGATTAATAAATCGCTTAAAAAGTTACTTATAAAGCAGCAGAAAAAACAACCATGCCGCCGGTCGGATCCGAACCCACGACCTCCGAATATCGCGTCCGGTGCTCTTACCAACTGAGCTACGGCGACGGTTGTCCAATGTGCTGCTCTCGTGGGTATTTGTGTTTATTTGGTGTACGCGAACCTTGAGAGTGTTCACCAGCGCCACCCTCGACCGTAGCGGCGGAAGTAGCACGTCCTGTAGTGCCGTCCTGTAATATATATATATATATATATATATATATATATATTGTAGGGGTGTGTTTATTCGGTGAACCCAGATGATTCCAGCCGCTCAGGGGAGACTCGCAGCGAAGCGTCAGGCGTGGCGAAAGAGCAAGGCAGCGAACAACTTCTTCGTCCTTGAGAGCGGCAGCACGCGACGCATGTCAGTGGTTATATCGATGAAGATTACCACACTACAGTTTCCCCCCGGGCAGAGAAGGAGCCATCCTGGCGACTCATGGTGCCGAAAGGACAGACGGATCGTAGTAGGGCTTGAGTCGGTCCACATGAACTATTTCGCGTCCACGGCGACGCAAGTCCGCAGATGGCGTAACGGGCTCAACTACGTAGTTCACAGGAGATGTTTTTTGAAGCACTCGGTATGGACCGTGATACCGAGCAAGAAGCTTCTTTGACAGGCCGGCGGTTGTGGCAGGAACCCAGAGCCACACCAGGGAGTTGGGCGCATATGAAGGCGCCTCACCAGTGTCACGATGGTGTTTTTGTTGCCATTGATTTTCCTTTGTGAGCGAACGAGCGAGCTGACGGCATTCTTCTGCATACTGGGCGGCGTCCGAGAGTGGCGTCGATTCAGAAACATCAGGGCGGTAGGGAAAAAGCGCGTCCATTGTGCAGGTTGGCTCGCGCCCGTAAAGAAGAAAAAAGGGAGAGAATCCAGTGGTGGTCTGTATCGCAGTGTTGTACGCGTAGGTTACGAAGGGAAGAACGTGGTCCCAGTTGGAATGAGCGTCGTTGACGTACATGGCCAGCATGTCACTCAGAGTACGGTTGAAGCGTTCTGTCAGGCCATTCGTCTGAGGGTGGTAAGAAGTAGCGGTGCGATGAATGATGCGACATTCTTTCAGTAGGGCCTCGAGAGCGTCGCACAAGAAAACGCGTCCGCGGTCACTGAGCAGTTCCTTCGGAGTCCCGTGGCGAAGAATCAAGTTGTTGAGAATGAACAAAGCAACGTCTCTTGCAGAGGCAGAGGGTAACGGTGATGTTTCAGTGTAGCGAGTCAGATGGTCTACTGCCACAATAATCCACCGGTTTCCAGCAGGAGTAGTCGGAAGAGGGCCATAGAGATCTATGCCAACGCGGTCAAACGGATATAACCACTGACATGCGTCGCGTGCTGCCGCTCTCAAGGACGAAGAAGTTGTTCGCTGCCTTGCTCTTTCGCCACGCCTGACGCTTCGCTGCGAGTCTCCCCTGAGCGGCTGGAATCATCTGGGTTCACCGAATAAACACACCCCTACAATTGGTGGAGGTGCTGGGTAGGGACGTCACACAAGACGGTATCACAAAGAGGTAAAAAGGAAACTTCCGCGCGGGCGCAGTCAATAACGGCATGATGAGTGGAAAGGAAATCGTAGCCCAGGATGATGTCGTGTGAGCAGCGAGACAGTACAATAAACTCGATGGTGTATAAGACGTCTTCGATGAGAACACGGGCCGTGCACGCCGCTGAGGGATGAATGCGCTGTGATGAGGCGGTGCGAAGCGAAAAGTCGGAAAGTGCGGTGGTCACCTTACGAAGACGACGGCAAAGAGCTTCACTGATGACTGATACGGCAGCGCCCGTGTCGACTAGAGCGAGTACTGCGACGCCGTCGACAAACACTTGAATTACGTTAGTGGGAGAACACCGAGGACTTGAAGAGTTCGAACCAAGCGCAGTTCTTGCCCCGGGAACTGCGACTGTTAGTTTCCCTCAACGGTGCCGGTAGAACGTCGGAGTGGGGACGGGGAACGGCGACGAGGGGAAGGTGATCGGCGAGCTGTGTACGTTTGATTGTCACGAGATACAAATTCGGAACTGGGCGGATTTCTCGGCGAGGGCTGGTCTGTATTGTAGGAGTAGTTCCATAGTTCAGGTCGAGAAGGTGGAAGGCGTTGGCGGCAAAGGCGTGCGACATGGCCCGGCAGCCCGCAAGAGTAGCAGATTGGTCGGTTGTCCGCGGTACGCCAAGGGTTCGTAGGGCGTTGGCGTACCCTTGGAATAGGGACATGGAATGCAGACCCAGGCAAAGGCGAAGGAAGGTTGGAAGGAGCGGCCTGGTAGGAAAGAGATGCTGATGGCATGAGCGGCCTGGCCGCAACTTGGGCGTAAGTCAGTGGTGCCGTTACTTGCGCTGGCACGGGGCTGGGCGGCAGCACAGGGCTGGGCGGGAGCATGGAGCTGGGAGGAAGAACGTCAGCGATGTGATCTTGAACGGCACGCCGTATGGTAGGGGCCAAAGACGGAGCCATGTCAGGAACAAGGCGGCCACTATCCTGTAACTGAGGGACCAGCGATAGCTGGCGGGCGACCTCTTCTCGAACGAAGGCTTTGATTTGCTGAAGTAAAGGGCTGTCCTCTGATGGGGTAGAACCGCCCAGCGCAAGTGTAGAGATGGCGTCGTCTCTAACACCGGACCGCCGGGGTAGAAGCGCGCTTCTTACGAAGCACGTCGTAGCTCTGGCAAAGCTTGATCACGTCACTCACCGTGGCAGGATTTTTTACCCAGAGCATTTGGCACGCGTCGTCAGAGATGCCTTTCATGATGTTCTCGACCTTATCCGCTTCAGTCATTAGCGGATCGACACGCTTGCATAGGTCCACGATGTCCTCTATATAACTAGTGAACGACTCATCGACTTGCTGAGTGCGCTCACGCAAGCGTTGTTCTGCCCGGAGCTTGCGAACTGCAGGGCGGCCGAACACTTCTGCAAAATTCTTTTTAAATGCAGACCAAGATGGCAGGTCTGCCTCATGGTTGCGAAACCAGAGGTTCGCCACGTCAGTCAGATAAAAGATTACATTGCTTAGCTTGATAGCGTCGTCCCATCTGTTGTAGCTACTGACGCGCTCATATGCCGCCAACCAATCGTCGACGTCCTGGTCGGCTGTGCCACTGAAGAAGCACGGATCACGCTGCCGTAGAGCTCCAGAACACAGCACGGTGGTTGGGAGGGGCGACGATGTCGTGGCAGTGTCATCCGGCATGCTGGAAGCAGAGGGTAACGTGCGGCTTCTTAGTTCCAGGGTGGACGGGAACGTACCCAGCAGCACCTGCACCAATTGTAGGGGTGTGTTTATTCGGTGAACCCAGATGATTCCAGCCGCTCAGGGGAGACTCGCAGCGAAGCGTCAGGCGTGGCGAAAGAGCAAGGCAGCGAACAACTTCTTCGTCCTTGAGAGCGGCAGCACGCGACGCATGTCAGTGGTTATATCGATGAAGATTACCACACTACAATATATATATATATATATATATATATATATATATATATATATATATATATATTATTTTTCACCGAAGTAGCGGCGATAGACGTAGTAGACTTAGACACAAAACATGCGATGGCATGCCCAGAATTGCTGCTGCTGGAGTGAGCATGGTCTCCTATGCTGCCCTGAGTAGTGCGCAGAAACCCTCCCGTTCATCGGCTGTAATGTATCGAAGCCCCAAGAAGCTGCAACGAAGTTTTTTTTTATCCGCTGCTTATAGAGAGGTTGATAGCATAAAAGTGCGCCCATTAGCGATAAACAGCCTAACCTGACAGAGAAACCTTTATAATAGATAAGGAAACTTTATGGAGCTCATTTAAGTCTCCTTACATACGGAAATGCGAAAGCAATGTACTGTCCACCACCTGCGCCATCTGCTGAGCCAGCGCCGTACATTGCGAGGCTGGTTTTTAGGGGGTGCCTCATGATGGCGCTACGACTGCACGCCAAGCGCGCACCAAATTTACCGGAAACGGAGGAATTGTGTTGCTCGCTTGATTGAGACATCTGTAATTAACATGCTCATAATTACTCATGTTGGCCTCAGTACATATCTCGAATATACGTGTTGATGACTTGTGCATTCATTAGACGCGCCTTTATTCAGTTTAAATTGTTGAAGTGTCGTGGCGTAGTTGAAGCGTCCGCGTATCGCACGCCGGCCGCCAGGGCTTTATTCCCACCTAGACCTCAATTCTATTTTGTTATTATTTTTATTACCATATAAGTGCGGACACTTTTGCAGACTGCCTTTGTCTACAATTTCCATCCACGCCGCTCATGGGCCAAGAGAGGCTTTCGCCTTAATACTGACTGTAAAGGACCCTCGAAATTAAAACGAACCCTGTCGAGGCGCTATTCGCAAGAGCTACCAGGGCCTAGGACATGCTTGGCCCTTTACCAGTCATCGGCCCCAAACACGCGGTAGATAGAACACGAAACAAGCGCTCTCGGAAATCGGTCGGAAAATTTGCTTCGCAGGTGCTGTTTCACAGAATGCTGAACAGCCAAGCAAACGTATGATAGGTGCGCGTGTGCGTTCCCCCGCCCGATTTCCGCTCTGATTTGCCTTGGCGCAACTATGCAGGGGAAGCGACGCTCGCGCGATGTTAACAGTTTGGGAGGATTTACGTAGACAGATATTGGAAAGTGTGAGTATGCCATTTAGGCTTCTTAAAAACGCTCCTGGAATGTCAGAGTATTGAGAAACTAGGCACCACAGCGCAGACAAGCCGGGCAAGAAGTTGTGCGTGAGCTCACGAATAGCAAGTGAAGACCGAAACCTCAGTATCGGCAAAACAATGCGCGATACGGCTGTTTTCTGCTGACCTCTACTGTACTAGAAAAAAATATTGGCAGTGGCTTAGCTCGGCTATGCCAGGATATGCGTAGCGGGAGGTACGTTTCCCTGGCTGAGCTTGTTGTGGCCACTGTATGTTTAGCAATGAGAGATATATAGGCTCCATCTCGGCGGCTATGCGCCGTCTTCCATAGGATCCATAGCAATGGCTACGCGCTGTCTATTACGCTCGGCAGTCATGGATCTCCGTTTGGAATGCCGTTCCTCTCTCTGTTTGGGCGTCTCCGCTGCTCTATTCGCCTTCTTACACTCATTTTCTCTTTGTTGAGTAGCCAAGTGCCAGGCAACAGCCTAAGCATTGGAAGAGTTAATCTACTCTTGACTATACCACCGTTTAGAAGCGGCTGGACTCTCCTTCTCTGCATGCGTGTCAAACGTTGTGATACAACCGCCCATTACATCTCCGCCTTTTATACGCAAATGCTGCGCATGAGACGCGCGGTTCGGATGATAGAGAGGCGTGCGGCGAGGCGGCGGCGAAGCGCACGTCGCGCCTCCTGCTCCTCTCCGGTTTCAATGGTAACGGCGCATGCGCACAACTTTCCTCTCCCAGCCTCCGCGAAATGCTCGACTGGTAGCTCAGTGTAGCTCTCGCTACAAAATGAGAGGCCTGGGTACCTCATCTTGGGTTGATCGCTTGACAGAAACGCATAGTGTACTTTTCTCCGCAACACAGGAGCCTTGCTCCCCTGTTCGCAGGAGGGGGACGCTAAAGACCGTTGGGTACGCTAAAGCCGACATCTTTACCAACACAACTTACCGGTCGAGGGGAACATCGTTTGCGTAATGAAGTCTGGGTTGCATTGAGAAGAGTTCTGCGGAGTCGCGCCTCACTCTAGAAAGCACGTTTCACAAGTACATCTCTCGAAAGCAAATGGCAATGCACGTAGCCTCCCACGTTGGCACTCCGTTTTTGTTCTGTGGAACACGGTACACGGTCTCCTTAGGAGTTGCGTAGTGGGGCAAAGAATGGAATGGAAGCGCGGAACTTGCACATTCTGTCGAGATAGACACGTGACAGCGTTAGTAATACAGGATTACCATCTCTCCCTCTCTCTTCTATTCCATGTATCGCACACCATAATGTCGAACTTCACCATGGCGGTCGCGTTTAGATGAAGGACTAGCGAAAAAGGCGCCCGTGTGCTGTGGGATGTAAGTGCATGTTAAAGATCCCCGGGTGGTCAAAATTATTTTCTGGAGCCTTCCACTACAGCTCCTCTTTCTTCCTTGCTTCTTTCACTCCCTCCTTTATCCCTTCCGCCATTACGGCGAAGTTCGGATGTCTGCCGAGAAATGTTACTTTCCTCAAAAAACAATTTATCGCAAACCGCGTCTAGTTGCCCAATACACCACAGCTCTGCGCTCTAACCAGGTCCAGCAGTTGTTATACCGCAGCTAAATTTTTTTGACTGGGCACTGACACACTCTAAATGCTCAGTTTCCTTGATTACACGCTTCTTTTCGCTCAAGGTGGCACGGGCAAAGTTCGTGTGACAGCACGTGAACACCTGACGGAATGCTGGGGGCGGTACCCCACTCCGCGATAACGTTCGAAAGGATGTAAATTGCTCACACCGCTCTCACTCCTTCATTCCGTTCAGGCTTACCTCTCTACTCAGGAGCTCGCCGCTGGGGAATTCCCTCCACTCGACCTCCTCGTCCTGGTACTCGTAGCCGTCCATCGGACACGCAGGCAAGTCGCCCTGTGCGCACTGCTCGTAGCAAGACTCGCACATCACGTGCATGCATGGAAGGAACGCGATCCTTTTAGGCACCAATCCGCAGGCGCTGCATATTCTGTTCGGCGGAAGCGGCTCGACGAAGCGCAGTGGCTTCCAATCCAGTTCAGCTGAGAACCCGACCAGGGTGTACTGCGTGCTTGAGGGAGGCATTGTCTGCCTCTAACGCTCGCTGCGAGTAAAAGTTATGGAAAAGCACTCTCCCTCCTAGAAAGCGCGCCCTAATCTTTTCTCCTCTTATCTGTTGCCAAGGCGATAATCGCATAGTTATCTGATGCCTATCGATTGTTTCCCGACGGAGTAAAAGTCGCATTGATAGTACTGTTCATAGTCAACTGTTTTTACGTGGGCGTGAAACAAGATAAGCCTACTGGGTTCCTGAAACCCTAGCCTGCAGCTCAAGCCTCGTTCTGTGTTGCCCGGAGTAAGGCAATAAACTCATGACAGTTGTTGATAAAAATTAGTCAGCGCTCACACTTTTTTTGTAAATGATGAAATTGTAAAACGTAAATTGTGGGCGTTAACGTCCGAAGCGGCATTTGGAACATGAGTGACAGTGTAGTGGAGAGTTTCGGATTTTAAACCATGCGAGGTTCTTTACTGTCCTCTAACATCACGCAGCACGCGGGCGTTTCTGTAGTTGCAAACATTAATTTACGGTCGCCACGGCTTGGATCGAAATTGCGACCTCGGGATAAGTAGCCGGATGTCAAAGCTACTGAGGCACCGCATTGAGTCTTATGAATAATAATACACAAAATGCTGAATAACCTCTAGATAAAATTCGATATATTGGCTGGTTTATTTACTAAATCCGCATTTGATGTATAATAAGCGGAGTGCTGTTTAAATAAGATTTTTCTAAAGCGGATGCTCACGTGACTAGAATTTTGCGTGTAGCTTGCAAGAAGAAAAAATTAATTTTTTGATGTGAGGTTTCTTTTCAGGGCATTGAACAAATATAAGTATGGCCACCAAACTTCCCGGAAGATGAAATGTCTTCCCGTTTTGATTGTGTTTTGAGAATGTTTTGAGTGGAAGGTGTGGAGACCGGTTCTATTGTTAGCCGCGGCACCCGCTTGTGTAGAAAGTTGCGGCGGCGCTGTCGTCGCCCGAAACTGAAGAGCCTTGCTTGCTGGGAACGGTCGTTGTGCTTGATTCTGGATGTTCTTGCTATCGAGAAATATCTGCTGGCCTGCTCTTCGCCTGTGATGCCTGCCATGCGACGGCTAAATCACTGCTACGCGCCAGGGCGCTAGACGGGATATGCTCGAACTGGCCCGCCCAAGCCCACAGGAATCCCTAATAACCTCAAGTGCCTCAATTATTACAATCTGGCAAAGAGCGTCGCTGGGTCAAATGTTCCTGAGGTTGTGGTTAGCTCGTTTCTATCACTCAAGGACCAGGCGGGTGGTTCTCACAAGCAGCAGAAACTTCTTGATATGCTGATCCACATGGGTAATCTTGATGAAGCAGAGGAGCTCTTAACAACAAAGAAGCTATGACAGAACATTCTTTTAACAATCAGAGGAGTGACTCAAGGCTTACTTATTATATTTCAGGGTATGTTGAAAGAAGGTGTATCTTGAAAACAAAATGTCGTGTGTGCATAGATCAGCTTCTGTTACCAGCTCACGATGGCAAAAATTTGAATGCTTCCACATTTACAAAAGCATGCAATTTTGGTGGCTTGCTCTACCCCTTATTGAGCTTCTTCAAGTTCATGAGTCAGCTTGAGGACGTTTTCACAGGTTGTTTTAGCTATGGAGAACTGCATCATGACAGCATAATGGTTCTGCTTGCTTTTCTGAACACGACAGGCAGGAATCGTATTGGATGCGATCAGCACTTCAAGAAGCTCGTCTCAAATGTGACTGGGTTTTATCTTGTGACCAGAATACATTTTTTTTTGTCAAAGGTCTCAACAAGTTTTGTGACTTCGCCCGAAGGAAAGCACCGCGCCATTTAAAGTTTAACCGTGTGTAGCAAATTGAGATGGAAGATTTTGTTAAGGACAGAGTGGGGCACAGTCTATGTAAATAAAATTAGCTGAGTCATGCATATTCGTGTATATTTTTTAATTTTTTTAAGCGCGGGGGGGGGGGGGGCGGCTACTGCTGCCTTATGACTGGGTTGCCGTGCATAAAGTGGGCCTGACCTATTTTTGGCGCTTCTCTCAAGTTCGTGGAAAGTTGGTGTTAAATACATGAACCAGAACTGCACTTTTACTAGGTACAGCCTTTGTAAAGAGCTCAAAGCTCACGGGGTTTGCTTCTGGGACGTATAGTGGGGCTCGTGTAGCACTTTTGGGCGTTCAGGCCATTGGAGATAACGGGGCCAAAATTCTTACCTTCAGGAGATTTGGAACGCTGGAAATGCGTTACGAGCTATGCAGTGGGGCTCGGAAGTGAACCCCGTCGACTCTAAATTTTTTACAAAGGCTCTGCTTGCACTGACGCTGCGAGTAATAGCACTAGCTCGCCCTTCTAAAGAACTGCGCGCGCTAAAAGAAGACAACGAAAGTGTTCGATGCGACCGCGGCACGCTCCTTGCCGAACCCTGGCTTATTCCCTGTCGTAGGTGTGTGCCATGTCGTTAAGGAAACAACATCGCAGTCACTGCATTCCGCTAGGCTCTTACGGAATTCCGTGTCCTAGCGTCGTGCAAACTAAACAAGATCGTGGGTGTACACGTGGGAGGGAGCTCCTGTGTAAATTACCAGGCATTTCACTTACTGCTATGCATTGTTTTGGAGTTTTTTAGGGGGTGCCTGAGGTAATAGAGCATTTGCATAATTCATTTTACTAAAGAGGAACGATGCATTAATTTGAACATCACAAGGGCAGTACGCAGCGAATTCCGCGCCCGGCAGCAAACGGCAGGCTGACAGCGAAGACGCATTAAAGTACGGTTGACTGCAGCGCCACCGCCAACTTCCACGCTCACCGGCCCTCTCCGCGGCGGCTGGTCGCGCCACTGAAAACATTCTTGTGCACTCTAGCTAGGCGGCGAGCGTGCACGTGTAGCCGAGGATGGTGGCAATCCACCCCGTTTAAAAGGGTATTACATTCCGTTTGTCGAGACGAGCGGCGTGTTCTTCTTCGCTTTCTTTATCTAGTAAACTATACAGCTAAAGCTCACCACTTCAACGTCTTCCAGATGGTAGCGGCCTATTTTAGTGGTTTCTACTGCTGCTCTTATCTCCCTCCTATTGCTATCCTTCACAAAGTTTTTGTCCTGTAGTCGGAACGAGCTTGTTTTTGTTAAGCTGTTTCCTTGGAGTGGCGTTTTTTGTTGGGCACACTTGCGCATATTTACTTCGAAGTTTCTAACTTTTGACTGGAATTAAATATTTCCTTTCTGCGTCATCTTTAGTTAAAAGCGCACATTTCTTCTGCATTCCGCACTGCCAGACCGATTTCGTATGCAGATCGGGTTTTCAGTATGGGCGATTACTTCTTATTCATACAGACTACAAAACTTCGTTTGTTTACAAGTTTACAAGGATTATAGACAGGCTAATAAGGTATAGTAATTATTTAGATGCCCGATAGTCGGTACTTTTTTATCCAAAGGAATTGTCTACTGCGTGTATTCGTGTCTTCGACATGTGCATTACCACTCTTTTGGGGCACAGAAAATATCACGCACTCGTGTTTTATATCTGAACTGTTTCGCACACAGCAAACACGGGGTAATTTTGCAGGGTCAGCTTATTTGGTCAGCCTGCATAGCACTGCTCTGGGCAGACGATGTGAGAGACAATGAGACGTGTTTACTCTCGCATCATACGATTCATGGGCTATCAGCCCATTGTACAGCTTTGTGAACGGCCCTCATCAGCAGTTCCGCGATAAAAAGCACTGGGTGTCAAACACGACATGACAAGCTCGAGAGCAGCGGAGAGTTCTTTTAGGTTCAGTGCACTTACTCCAAAAATTGCAGCAGAACAATAGGAGAAACTTCCCTCCTGCTTCAGCTGCTATGGCCGGAAGTTTGAAGTGGTTGGTGTAAAAATAGCAGCTGACAGAACAAAGTGGTGGATTGGGCGTGTTTGTGAGACATTCTAATAACATTAAGCGCACAAACAGACGAGGACGAAGAAAGAAGACGTGACGCACAAGAGCCCTACGTGCGTGCTACGTCTTCGATCTTCGTGCTTGCCTATTTATGCGCTTCAAGTGTATTTGAAGGAACAATTTGTTTTTCTGCAGCCGCTTGCTTGTGGAGATTATTGTACGCATAAGCTCGCTTCTCATTGGCACCGATAAAAAAAAAGGAGAGCTGCTCCTCCAAGTACAACAAAAGCAGTCCGATTTCTGTGACATTTTCACTCTGGGCTAATACAGCAGTCCTGCGTTTCATTCCTTAGCAAAGAGTGCTGCACTGAGACTATATAGACATAGCAAAAAAAGCCCATCGCAAAAGAAGTAATGAGCAAATAGAGCAAAACAAAATTAGTCGAATAGGGTAATTAGGCCAAATGCGGATATGTGCGCCAGCATGAGGTCAATTTTCGGTTGAAGATACGACCAACTAAGTGGTACCAGGCTACCATCTAATTACAACCCCAACATATTCGGCTTAGCTACTGTGCAAGCACCATTGGAATCACGTTCGCCTCCTGACCGCTGCTGCTTATTCCGCTTAGCTCGGGGCGCTTAGGGGCGGGGCCGCCTAGAGTCACGAAATAATTTTTTTATTTTTATGTTATTTTTCTTATAAATTTTTATTTAGTGACTAGTGCCGCCTAAACAGGCAGGCAGGCAGTGCACTGAAAACTCTTATCCAGTGCAAAACAGATTACAGCAACAATGAAATGAGGAACATGAAAAATACTTCTCACAACATTGAGATAAGAGAGCTTGCTATGCTTTGTTCAAGCAAGAGGGAAGCAAGCAATAGAAAAAAAACTGAAATTTAAATGTATTCTTTTACTCAAAAATGTAGCATCATTTTTTATAGTACGCAATAGCCCGTAAGGGAGTAAAAGTGCAAACAAAAATATGTTCATCTATCCTATTTTTGTGTGATAATATAAATAGAATAATTGCCGTCTTTTACTACAGCGACACCAGTCAAGCCGCTCAAGTTGTGCATATTACAATAGTGCAGGCAGGCAGGCACAGGCAGGTAGGCACAGGCAGACAGGCACAGGCAGACAGGCACAGGCAGGCAGGCAGGCAGGCACAGACAGCAAGGCAGGCGCAGGCAGGCAGGCAGGAACCGGCAGGCAGGCACCGGCAGGCAGGCACCGGCAGGCAGGCACAGGCAGGCAGGCACCGGCAGGCAGGCACCAGCAGACAGGCAGGCACCGGCAGGCAGGCACCGGCAGGCAGGCACAGGCAGGCAGGCACAGGCAGGCAGGCACAGGCAGGCAGGTGCAGGCAGCCAGGCACAGGCAGGCAGGCACCGGCAGGCAGGCACAGGCAGGCAGGCAGGTGCACGCAGCCAGGTACAGGCAGGCAGGCACAGGCAGGCAGACACCGGCAGGCAGGCAGCCACAGGCAGGCAGGCACAGACAGGCGCAGGCAGGCACAGACAGGCGCAGGCAGGCAGGCACAGGCAGGCGCAGGCAGGCGCAGGCAGGCACAGGCAGGCGCAGGCATGCACAGGCAGGCACAGGCATGCACAGGCACAGACAGGCACAGGCAGGCACAGGCGGAGGCAGGCACAGGCAGGTACAGGCAGGCACAGGCAGGCACAGGCAGACACAGGCAGGCAGGCACAGGCAGGCAGGCATAGAAAAAGACTGAAATTATTCCATTTACATTATCACACAAAAATAGAATAGGTGAACTTTTTGGTTTGCACTTTTACTCCCTTACGTGCTATTGCGTACTTTAAAAAATGATGCTACATTTTTGAGTAAAAGAATATATTTAAATTTCAGTTTTTTCCTATTGCTTGCTTCCCTCTTGCTTGAACAAAGCATAGCAAGCTCTCTTATCTCAATGTTGTGAGAAATATTTCCCATTTTCCTCATTTCATTGTTTCTGTAATCTGTTTTTCACTCGATAAGAGTTTTCAGTGCACTGCCTACCTCCCTGCCTACCTGTTTAGGCGGCACTAGAGTCACTAAATAAAAATTTATAAGAAGAATAAGATAAAAATAAAAATGTTTATTTAGTGACTCTAGGCGGCCCCGCCCCAAGCGCCCCGAGCTAAGCGGAATAAGCAGCAGCGGTCAGGAGGCGAACGTGATTCCAATGGTGCTTGCACAGTAGCTAAGCTGGATAAGTTGGGGTGGTAATTAGATGGTAGTCTGGTACCACCTAGTAGGTTGTATTGTCAAGGCATGCTTGACGTAGAGGCCGACAGCGAGCACAGCTGGTGATAGCCGGAGCCCAAGAACACACGAACCAGAACACAGGTCCGCCAGCAGCAGCGTCGTCTTCGGCACGCGGCAATTGCACTTCAACTTTCTATCCGGCACGCGGCCATAGCACTTCAACTTTCTCTTCGCTACACTACCTCCCCCTATAAAGAAGCATCGTCCCGATGCTAAACCGAGAGCAAAAATCACGCTGCGGAAAACCACTCAGGGGCCCAGAAATCTTGCTGGTCGATGTAGAAGGCAGTGGAATGTGCAGGCGATTATCGCGTGTAATACGGCTTAAGCCGAACAACGTGCACAATTTCAGGGCGGGAGGAACGGCGAGACGACGGTCGCAGTCCTTCCGGCAGCACCTCCTAGTTTAGCTCACCGATGCGGCGAAGAACCGTATACGGGCCAAAGCAGCGCTTCATGAGTTTCTCGGAGAGACCTCGACGCCGTACCGGCGTCCACACCCATACCTTGTCACCAGGGTAAAAATGGACATCACGTCGACGGAGATTGTACCGACGAGCGTTTGTATGCTGTTGGTGCTGGAGGCGGAGTCGAGCGAGTTGCCCAGCTTCCTCCGCGCGCTCGCAGACTAGACGGGCATCATCGACTACGTCGACAGATGGCTCGTGTGGCAACATAGCGTCAAGCATTGTGGTGACCTGTCTGCCATGCACCAGCTGGAAAGAGGACATGCCTGTCGTCTCCTGGACTGCGGTATTATACGCGAAGGTAACGTGGGGTAGTACCTCGTCCCAACTGCGATGGGCGACGTCCACATACATGGCGGTCATGTCAGCTATCGTCTTGCTCAGCCTCTCCGTCAAGCCATCGGTTTGTGGGTGGTACGCCGTAGTTCGGCGGTGGCTGGTGCAGCTGAGACGGGGGATCTCCTGTGTGAGCTTTGCCAGAAACGCGGCACCCCGGTCAGTGATCAAAACGGCAGGGGCACCATGACGGAGCACAATGCACTCAATAAGAAACTGGGCGGTATGAGCAGCCGTCGCAGTAGGATGTGCTCGGGACTCGGCGTATCGCGTTAGGTAGTCGGCGGCTATGATAATGTACTTGTTACCCGACTTCGACGTTGGAAATGGGCCGAGAAATCTATTCCCATTGTGTGGAATGGAGCATGCGGTGGTTTTAGCGGCTGGAGAAGACCAGCTGGTCACGTAGAAGGTCTTTTCCGTCTTTGACACTCTCGACAAGTTTTAACGTAGTGACGGACGTACTTGGGAAGTTGCGGCCAATAATACTTCTCTCGAATACGTGCAAGTGTTCGGCTGTAGCCAATGTGACCAGTTGTAGGATCATCGTGACAAGCTTCAGCCACCTCGTCGCGCAAATCTTCTGGCACAACAAGGAGCCATGACCTCGGGCTGCTGTCGAAGTTCAGCTTGTACAATACGCCGTGCAGAATCCGGAACGTCGGCAGAATACGCAGGAAAACGCGGGGCACCACGTCTTCGTGGCCTTCCAGGTGTGCAATCAGCTGACGACCCTGAGCATCATTGCGCTGCCGAGCAGCCATACCTGCGTGTCCAATGCCCCAAGAAAGCCGTCCTCGTCGTCATTATCGCCCCCTGGCGCCGGATTCACGGGGGCTCAAGACAGACATTCAGCATCATGATGTTTGCGGCCGGATTTGTAGATGATGGTGACATCGTATTCCTGTAGCCGCAGGCTCCACCGAGCAAGGCGGACCTGCGGGGTCCTTGAGATTGGCGAGCCAGCACAGGGAATGGTGGTCGGTAACGACGCGAAAAGGGCGACCGTACAGGTAGGGCCGGAATTTGGTGATCGCCCAGATGACAGCGAGACACTCTTTTTCAGTTGTCGAGCAATTGCCTTCCGCCTTCGAAAGAGCTCGGCTGGCATAGGCAATAACCCGCTCGGCGTCGTCCTGGATTTGCACAAGCACTGCCCCTAGTCCTTTGTTGCTGGCGTCCATGTGGAGTTCAATGTCGGCATCTTGATCGAAATGGCCTAGTTTAGGAGACGCTGCAAGGGTTTGCTTTAATTGGCGGAATGCTGATTGCTGCTCCTCGGTCCACTCAAAGGCGACGCTATCCTTTGTAAGATGGTAAAGTGGTGCTGCGATCTGGGCGAAGTTGCGAACGAAACGTCTGAAGTACGCGCAGAGGCCGAGAAAGCTGCGTACAGTCTTCTTGTCGGATGGTGGAGGGAAGGATTCTACGGCAGCCGTTTTCTCTGGATCTGGCTTCACACCCATTTGGCTGACGACATGGCCTAGGAACTTCAGCTCACTGTATGCAAAGCGGCACTTCGAAGGCTTCAGCGTGAGTCCGGCGGTTAGGAGAGCTTGCAGAACCGCTTCAAGGCGCACAAGATGGTCAGCGAAAGTGCTGGAGAAGATGAAAACGTCATCCAGACACACGAGACACGTCTGCCATTTCAGTCCGGCGAGCAAGTATCCATGACTCGTTGAAATGTCGCGGGCGCTGTACACAGGCCAAACGGCATGACCTTAAACTCTTAGAGCCCATCCGGTGTTATAAATGCGGTCTTCTCGCGGTCGCGCTCATCCACTTCAATCTGCCAGTATCCACTCTTGAAGTCGATGGGCGAAATATAGCGGCCATGACGGAGACGGTCGAGAGTGTCGTCGATGCGAGGTAGTGGATACACGTCCTTCTTGGTCACTTTATTGAGTCGCCTTTAGTCGACGCAAAATCGAAAGGTCCGTCTTTTTTCTTGACCAGTACTACAGGGGCGGCCCACGGACTGTTGGATGGCTGGATGACGTCGTCGTTAATCATTTCGCGCACTTGCTCTTGTATGGTTTCCCTCTCCTTCCAGGAAAAGCGGTATGGCGGTTGGCGAATCGGGGGCGTCGTGGTAGCGACAATGATTCTATGCTTGGCGACGGACGTCTGGCGAACTCAGGATTTCGTCGCGAAACAGTTGTGGTATCGATGCAAAAGCGAGAGGAGTTCGCGTCTGTGGGAAGGCTCAAGCTTGGGATCGATGTCCAGGGGCAACGTTGTAATGTCACATGACCCGGTCGGGGCCTCCTCTTCAGGCAGCGCAGCAGCTTCGCGAACGTCGCTAAGTTCGTCCGGTTGGGCTATAACTACCCTTTTCGTCAGGTACTGCGGCTCGTTCCTGAAGTTGGTCACTAAAATGTTGGCACGCCCACGTTGAACATTGGCGATCCCTCACGCTACACCAATTCCCCGCGAAAGTAGCATCTGGACACTTTCTTCGAAAACGCTTTCGCCACATGCGGTTGTATCGGCTCGGACAGGCAGGAAAACGGTCGACAACGGCGGCAAGTGAACATGGTCGGCATCAACTTTCATGGCAGCGCGGGGGGAGGGGGGGGGGGGGGGCTCGAGGAGGTATTGGTGACGAAGAACTTGCACGGAGGGTCAACTTGTTCCGCTCTACGTAGATTACAGCGCCCTACCCACGGAGAAAGTCCATGCCAAGAATAACGTCTTTGGAGCAATTCTTCAGGATCATGAATGTGGCTGGGCACGTCTCACCTTGAATCTCAACGCGGGCAGTGCACTTGCCAACAGGGTTTACGAGGTAACCTCCCGCGGTATGTATGGGCGGGCCGTCCCACTGGGTGGTAACCTTGCGAAGACGCCGAGAGAAGTTGCCGCTGAAGACCGAGTAATCTGCACCCGTGTCGACAAGCGCCGTTTTCTTCACGACCGTCGATTAAAACGTTTGCATTGCTAGAGGCCACAGAACAGTCTTCGCTTCCAAGGGTGCCATCAGTCGAGCGGGGACATTCCAACGTAGGCGGAGGTTCTTTACTGCGTGCAACACCGGCAACGCCACCTCCAGGCGTCGCCATACTTAGTTTCCCCGACGTGGCGAAAGGCTCGAACGGCGAGATCCGCGAGAAGGGGGTGATGATCGGCGAGGGGGCGGCGACCGGGAGGTGCGAGATGAAGTTGACACTGGCGATTGAGAGCGTCGAAGGTAGTCCTGTATATCGCGGGGATGTTCACCGTGGCGGGGGCGCGGATCAGCCCGGTTGAAACCTCGAAGTCCGAGTTCGCGGTGCGGGCAGTAGCGGTATAAGTGGTCGGGTTCACCGCAGTGGAAACACAGCGGCCTCCGGTCTGCAGTCCTCCAGATGACGGTTTTTCTGCGGCCCAGTGGTTCCAGGTCCAGGCGTGCATTAGACGGGGGCACGAACTTGTGGCGTCGAGAGCCGGAATCAGCAGCGGCCTGGTACTGACGATCTACGGGAGGTGGACGGTGGACGGAGGCGGCGTAGCTCAGAGATGGTTGGTCGGCTGCAGCTGCAATGGGTACGTCTTCCGACGCCAGCGCGTGTCGCAGTTCGTCCCGAACAGCCGTCGCGATGGAGACAGATGCAGGCTGGTCAGGAGCTGGGAACAGCCTTTTCAGGTCCTCTCGGACGACGTCGCGGACGACGTCGCAGGCAAGACAGAAAGAGAACAAACTTAATTGCTGCCTTGTGATTGGGCGGGTTGTTCAACCAGGTCTGAGAAACCAGGGTCAGGGGAAGGCCAGGGGAAAGCTTGTACCCATTTTCTCATCGGCAGATACGCGGGAGCACTTTCTGTTCTTTATGCAGCAGTTTGTTCGAAATTCTAAAACCTTGCCATGCTTTTCTGCTGAAGCTTTCGGCAATCTTTTATCTCTAACATTCACTAAATTTTTACAAAGAGGACAGCCTGCGGCTTAGCAACTAACACTGCCAGAATGAATGACATAGACTCAGAAAGAACTGTAAAAGCAAAAAGAAGCTCGACTGAATTGCTGAACCGGGAGAAAACCAATGAAGAAGCCGAAATCGGAGTGCATTAGTAGCTGTAGATTTTCTAGAGCTGCATTCCGCTGGCGGGTTTGTGGACCACTGCTGCGGTGAATCACTCCGCCCCCCCCCCCCCGCCCCAGTGGGGACTGGCAATGTAGTACACGTGTTGTTGTCAACCATAATGTCGCTCCAGTGCTTCCGCACGCGCCCGGCGACGGCCATTGTGGTCAGAGTGAGATATGTTGCGGGGAATGGGTCGGACTCCGAGGGCGCGTCTCCAGGGTTCTGGCGCTCGTACCCGTTCCTCAAAGGTGATGGTGGGTTAGATATGGAGTCGGTCAAGGATGCGGCGACCGGATGACGTTTGTTATAGGCCCGTGTATCAGTTAAGGAGATTGTCGTCTCGGAGTTCCCGATAGGTGTTGACCATCCCCAGGTCCAACAAACGCTGGTTGGATGTGGTAGTGGGAAGGTCAACAGCCAGTTTGATGACTTTGCGGTGCATGACCTCAAGCTGGTCCACGTCGTGTTTGCGCATGCGAAAGTAGAGGATTGAGTAGATTCTACTGAGCCATCTTTGCTTCGTAACCCCCCACGCTTATTAGAGACTCGGAGGACCATACGGTCCACCTGAACAGGATATTTTAATAATCTTATACAGGATACAGTTTGTTAATTTATTTTTCTAGATGTCTCAAACTGCACCAAGACTTCTTAGTAGCTTTCTCTTGACACGATTATATAGAGATAAGTAACATTCTACCAGCTTTGTATTACAAAAAGTGCATAGAATGTAACAATTATTTTCTAGTAACTTTAAACTTAGAGCAGTATATACAAAGTAACTGTTCACGGGCTGTGATTAAAATTTTTTTATTGAATCTAAACGTTAATACAATGTTTCTAGAGTCAGTAAAATTTTGATACAAATTCAAACGAAATTTCATAGCCATTGTCAAAACGGTAATTAGGTTCCAATGACCGATAATATGTAGAAAGACCGCAGAGACCCTATAGAACAGAAATAATACGCCGTCAGGGCGTGGAAGAGCGCAGCGCATGCTCGCATTCGAACTCCACGCGCCCCATAAAACGGAAGTTGTTCACAGTTAGTCTTTCAGCGGCTGTGTGCGCTGCAGTTATTTGGGTCACTGGACCACTTGGGAGAGCCTGTTCTTTATAAAATCTCTTTCTCTATTGTTCCGTGCTCAGAAAAACGTCCGTATCAAGCTTGGTCTTTTTACTCTGTCCACTCCTCGCTAACAGCTAGCGCCCTTTTGATCACAGAGTACACTGGCGCATGCGACCCCTGTCGTTTATACATCTCTGACAATAACGCCCCCTGTGTATGCGTCTTGTAATGCGCGCAAACTGTGTGAGAATATTATTGTATCTTAAGCAGCCCGACAGGCTGGCATGAGGGTTAAGGAAAATTTTCACCGGTTTTTATACGGAGCAAAAGCACCGGGGCCTGCTAACAGCGGCTGATGTGGCAAATGACGCGAGAATGCCGGAGTATAACTCTGCTCATCGAAGAGGAAGAGTTTCTAAAGGCGCATGGGCTACTTAGCGCGGAAAGCTGGTAGACAGCACTGGTTCCCCGGAACCGCACAAAATTTCCTGTTGTTTTTCATGATGCTCTTAACTGCATATAAAAGTAATAAGACCGAATCAGTTTAGAAGATATGCTCGCATATGGGCAAACGCATCACACTGTTTCGTTTTTGTGAGAGATTGTAGCACGGTGTCGATACCATTCCTAGAGATGTCTCGTGCTTACCGTCGTATGCTGTGAACTGTAGGCCCCTGCAGACGTTATCGCCAAATGCATCGCGCATAGCTCGGAGCGAATTAGAGCCCGCATTTCGGGCGTATCTAATGAAGGACAGTTCCTAATTCCCATAAGATATAATTCGCTATTTTTTTTTAAAGACAAAACAACAGGCGTAATCCACATCATCACAAAAAGACATGTTATAGTTGTGCGTGTTGAGATTTTGGGTATGCGCTCAGCTGCAGCAACACTTTTATTCCAATGTCACAAAATCGGAGCGGATGTGGTTACAAAGGGACAAACGACATTTTGTTCCCCGCTCTCGTAATGTTTTTTTAAAGAACAAAATGAGATTTCAATGGGTATGAACCGTTCCTGAAGAACGTTGAAAACTACACGGCGGAGCAGTGAACTGGTTACCCAAACCTACCACTCCGCGCTCTGAGCGGAGCTATCATGGAGAAGGTGTACAGGTCACGGTTTAGCGATTTTCGCTATTTGAAGCCTTAGAAAAAAAGCGATAACAGCGGGATTTGGCTGGTTGGAAGAAGTTCCTTCAGTGCTGAATGCAGCGAGCGAGCGTGTCGAATGATGCCGCCAGAAAGTGCGCAATACACGTTGGTTGGGGTTTTCTCTGGAACTCTATTGGAGGCCGCTGAGCTTTGCCAAGCCGCTGCCTCCGAACATAGTGTGTGCCGAATGCGGACTGGTGCGCAAGAAGACGGCGTTGCTTCCTTGCATACATGTACTCCGCGAATCTTGATACGAGTTGTGCACGCAGGAAGGGTTGCACGTCTGTCCGCTCGACGGCTGCGAATACCAGGACGAGGACGTCGAGTGGAGGGAGTGCCCTGCAGATGAAATGCAGATGAGACCTGTACACTGCACGCTCAGCTTTTCCACATAATCGTGAAGTTAAGGATGGCAGAGTAAAGACGTCCAAAAGGACAGCTAAGGAAGATTCTCTAATTGTGAGGGAATTATGTACCTTTAGACCTAATGAGAATGAAAAATTGGTTTGCAATAGATTAAAAGGCAGTATTCCAGCGGAACCGAAAACTTGGCGAGTTGGTGAACCTTAGCATTTTGAAGAGGACAAAGAAACAAGGAAACACGCAGACACAGCGCTTCGTGTATGTGCATGTTTCTTCCTTAGACCTCGTTTTCCCGCATGGTTCAAAATGGTATTCCAGCTGAGCTGAGCCCAATTAAAAAAAATTCACTGTTTATTCTATAGAAATCGATTTTGCGAGCATTAAAATATTTTTACTGACATTCTAAAAGAGGAGATTTATAACTAGTCCGCTGATTAAATTGTTTCAAACAATTATTGCGGGTAGCAAGAAACACAGGAGTTTCTCTTTAACCTGAAAAGCAGCAGAGGTGCAAGAAAACATACCGCCCCTCTCTGATCTCAAATTTTGGGATCTTTCAGCAAAGGATATTGAGTGTTAATTCGCCCACAGACTTTGTAAGGGCACGGACACATAGGCGGCAAAACGCACTCTGCACGCCGCCCGCGGCAAGCCGCTTGCCGGGAGTCGTGCCGCGGCGGCGGGTTGATCTGCCGTGCAAAGGATGGATCAGCAGCCATTTTCAGCGGCTTGCCGCGTGCTGCGGAGAGGGAAGACCAATGAGGGGCACCCGGTTTAGTCCCATGGATGGATGGATGGATGGATGGATGGATGGATGGATGGATGGATGGATGGATGGATGGATGGGGATGGATGGATGGATGGATGGATGGATGGATGGATGGATGGATGGATGGATGGATGGATGGATGGATGGATGGATGGATGGATGGATGGATGGATGGATGGATGGATGGATGGGGATGGATGGATGGATGGATGGATGGATGGATGGATGGATGGATGGATGGATGGATGGATGGATGGATGGATGGACGGACGGACGGACGGACGGACGGACGGACGGACGGACGGACGGACGGACGGACGGACGGACGGACGGACGGACGGACGGACGGACGGATAGAAGGAAGGAAGGAGCATTCCCTTTGAAACGAGGTGATGGCAGCTAGTTGACACCATGACCAGCTTTTTTCTCTTTATTTCTGTTTAACCTTGTTGTAAGTGATTAAAATTCACCATTTTCTTTAAATACGCGTTTTCCTACACCTTTAACCTTATGTCACATGTCTGCTTTTGAGCCAACATTCTTCAAATCGCTGTTTGCTAAGTTACACCGCAGATTTATTTACATTATTATAGTTATTCCTAAACTCTAGGTCCTCAGGAAGAGCGAGTGTGCCTGCATCCACATCGGGATGGATGCCATCACATTTGAGTATGACGTCTTTATTGTTTCTACAGATTTACCACACACAGCAGATGCGTCACCTTTTTCGTTAAATTTTTTTTTCGTAGCTGCTCGTTCTAAGACATCCGGACCTAGCTTCAAAGAGTAGGGCACTGCCTCTTCAGTCATCATAAAGCGCTTCCTTCCTTATCTGCCTTTTCCAGTATCGATATATTTTAACATTATGCTTATTTTCCACCAAATTTATGGAATTTTTACCTTCCGCATTTTTAACCTGTCGTTAAATGATCTTTCCTTCTCCGTCCTCGTGTCTCACATAGTTACTGGTTAGCTTTCTAGTTCATTTCCGCCAGTGTTAGTCAACGCTCTTTCTGTATAGGTATTTAAATACGTTTGCTGCCCACCTGTTTTCGTCAAATTTCAAAGCGTTCTTCGTATAGTATTTGACTCGGAGCTTCCCGTGCTCCAAACGATGCCCAGCTCATATCCCCCTGTACTGCCTCGTTTGTGGTTTTCCCGTGGGCACCTAGTGCTAATCTTCGAACAGCTCTCTGATTTACTTCTTATCTCGACTGAACTTCTCCCCTTAAGCACAGAACCCCATTCCCAAAATTAAGCCCTGGCACCATTATTTCTCTCCAAATAGCTCTCTGTACTTCATATTTATTGTACCCCCTTAATGCCCTATGCTTCATTATCCCGGCATCCCTTCGCCCTTTTGCTATGTGAGACTTTTCGTGCTGTTCCGTGTACATCTGCCCTTCGTTTACCCGTACCCCGAGATATTTTTATTAGGCCACTCGGGGTATTTCATGGCTTTGAATTCTAAGCACCTGATCAGTTGTATCGTTTAAAATCATTACACCTGACTTGTTGTTCCAAAACTAAAACCTAGAGTTCCTCCTTCGTCTCCACAACAATTAACCAGAGTTTGCAAACCTTCCTGGCTATCTGCTAACTGTACAAAATCGTCCGCATACATTAAACCCGGTAGTCGTTGCTCAACAACCCTTCCGCCTAATCTGTACAAAAGATTATAACCGAGATTGCTACTTTGTAGCCTTTATTCCATACTTATCATATAAAACGTGAAAAGCAGCGGGGATAGAGGACAACTTCGCCTGAATCCTTTGTTTGATTTATTGGGGTTTTAACGTCCCAAAGCAACTCAGGCTATGAGGGACGCCGTAGTGAAGGGCTCCGGAAATTTCGACCACCTGGGTTCTTTGATTTGCACTGACATCGCACAGCACATGGGCCTCTAGAATTTCGCCTTCATAAAAATTCCACCGCCGCGGCCGGGTTCGAACCTGCGTCTTTCGGGACAGCAGCCGAGCGCCGTAACTACTGAGCCATCGCGGCGGGTCAATCATTTGTGTACCGGGACAGTGGTCGTATTGTTCATTCCTTCCCATGTCGTTTAAACTGTATTTTCTCGATATATTTCCTGTACAAAATCAAATACCTCATGAACGAAACCTTCATATTTTAATATGTTCCATAGGAGTTCCCTGTTCACGTTCTCGTAGATCACCGCTTCTGTCCAGGAAGGCTAACTACAGAGGTCTGTTTTCCACCTTAGCTATTTCTATGCACTGGGTACGCACGAACAGTTCTCTGAGTATTCGATTATTTTGTACCCATGACTGCATTTTGAATTTTAAGGCCTGCATCGCCAGTCTGTATATAACTGATGTTATCGTAATCGGTCGGAAGGATTTTATGTTCATCTTATCGCCTTTCCCTTTTAAATCAAAGTGATCTTACTCTGATTCCAGCTGTGCGGAATTTGCTTATCGGTTATTACTGCCTCCAATGCTTTTATCAGCGTTTCCTGGCCTATTGGTTCAAGTTAATTATTTAACTTGATTGGAATTTCGTCTATCCCTGCGCACGTGCATTTTGAAATATTTACTTCCGCCTTTTTCCAGTTAAGATTGGTCAGTTCTATGCTGTTTTCTATTGTGCTGTGGTGTGTCGCTCTCTCATTTGGAGCGATTGCCCTATAGTCTTTGCTAAATAACACAGCTATTACTGATGTAATGTAGTCCACAGCGTCATCTCCCTCTAAAAATTTTCCCTCGGCATCGTGAATCTGTTCCTGCTTTCTTTGATTCGCTTTACCTAGCCAGCTTATATGGTTCCAGAATTTTCTTGACCCCAGTTTAGTTGCATCGCGAACTTCAGCCAGCCAACGATCAGAGGACTACTTTATTTTAGATTGGACGAGGACCTGCACTTTGTTTCTTTTGTGGATAAGATTTCCATTTTTCGCTTATTTTCTTTTCAGATAACTGCGCCCTCCTTGTTTCTCTGTGTTATAGTGATGCCAACCATCGTTGTTGGATGGGCTCCCTAATTTCCTTATTCCACCATCTTCGTGGCTTCCTCGTTTCTCTGCAGCAGTTTACTCCTTATACTTCTTTTATTTTTGTAATAATGATTACTTCTGATTCTAACTCTATGCCAGCCGCTATTAGCGCTATTCGTTCGTCGTTTAACTTCGCGTTCTATTTTTGACTTCCCTACATTTCCCTTTTTTCCCTGCATTTCCCTTTTGAGGAGGGCGCCCAACTTTAGACTAATGCGCTTATGATCACTTCCAAGGCTGTACTTCCCCTCTTCGTCTATTTCAATTATTGCGAGCTTGCCATACATCCCCTGCCACATTAAGCAGTAGTCAATGATCGTTTGCCTAATACGGGATTCCAATGTGATTGATCCCTCACATTTAGTTTCTCTATTTACAATAACTAGGTTGTGTCGCTCACAGAGCTCTAGAATTAATTTCCCATTACAATCTTTGTATCCATCCAGATCCTCGATGTAGCCATTCATGTCGCCCAGTAGAATAATATCGGCACCGTCTTTGTTTTATATCGTCATTGAGACAGTTAACTAGATCCTTGTTTTCATACCTGCATTTGTCCCCTGTCCCTAAATAAACTATTCCTAGCCATGTCGTTTTACCGGAAATTGTACCCGATACCCAGTCAGGTTCTTTGCAAGTTCGCTTTATTCTTTTGCATTTTTTTTCTTGATGCATCAGCATACCTACCCCTCCTTCCTTCCTCTCTGCTGTTGCTCTATTGCTCCCTTCCCAGAAAGTAGCCATCAATAATTGGTAGATCTTCTGGATTCCTGAAATTTGTCTCGCGTAGCGCGTATACACCTACTTCTTCGTCCTTTAACTGTTTTTCTATTTCTATTTGGCTCTCTTTCAACCGCCTTGCAGGTTTGATGTACATGACCCTGGTGTTGAACTTCTATTTTGTAGTTTTCTTCCTGGACTTCCTAGTCGCCATTTGTTTGGGGTAAGCCGCCATTCTTAGACTTTGTACTTTGCTTCTACCTACTCCTACGCTCTGAGCCGCATGGGGCCTCCTAATAAAGTAACTGCCCGGTGCCAGGCGCCAGCCGATCTCTGCTCCTAGCTTTCTATTAAAACGGACGCCATCTCGTGTTAATCCTCTGCCAAACCCTGCTCTATGCTCTTCCCTGTTTATGTCGGCCACTTAAAAGTCTTTCTCGTGGCTTAACTTCCTTACCTCTCGATTAACAGCCACAACATCCTTGGCAACTTCTCCGTTCCGTCCTTGCACCTCCGGCACTAAGCACGCCCCGATCTTCACTTGCTGTGCTATCATCCTTAAATCATCAACTCCCTCCGCTAATCTTTCCACTGCTTTTGCGGCTTCACCATTCAGGACAACATTTAGCCCCGCCGCTACCACTACTGAACTGCGCTCTGCAACATTCTTAGAAAATTCGCTTTCGTCTCTCTAAGTACTGCGTCTATTGCCCTGCCTGGGAATGCCCCGACTGCTACCCGCTTATCACCCTTTACAGGCTTCATTATAGTTCTTTTGCATGTCTTCATGTTTGAGTCACCACTGATAAGCACTAGGGTATTCTCTTCCTCCCTCCTGACTTCAGGATTTCGCTTCCCCTTATTTGCGACGATGACCTCTTGCTTCCCTTCTCTCCATCGCCTCCAGACTTCCTAGCTGCCACGTGTGCTTAGCTGTTCCTATCTGAACCGGCTTGACCGACTTCCTTATCTCTGTCCATGCCAGTGCAGGCCCCATCCACGTGGGTGGCGCTGGAATGTCCGCCAATGTGGCGTCGCTTGGTGGTGTCAGCCATTATTGCGTCCAACAATCGACAAAGCTGCTCTTGAATTTTGCGCTTCTCTGCCCTCTCTAATTGTACCACTCTTTTTAGGACATCCATACGTAACGCTAGGTCGGAGTTAGCTTCGTCAGCCCTGTCCAGGCGTGCACTTAATACGCAGCATTTGCACATACAATTAGCGCCTTCGACATCCACTTCAGATTCCAACCGGGTTTCCTTCAAATTCACCGACGCCTCACAGTCCTTGCAATTCGCCTTCAGTTGCTTGACCATTTTAGCAGCATTCTGCAATTGCTACCAGAAATTGCTAGAATATCGACAGACAAAAAAAAAACACCCGCAAGCACATGCTCAAATAAAATTCTGCTTACCGCAAAATCAGATGACCCAAAAAAACGAATAACCACCTGTCTAAACTAAACTCGCAAATGAGCGCTGCCGATCGATAGCTGGCGGCCAGAAAAGATTCGTACTTTAGGTAACTGACCTGCTCTTTCGCGAGCACTTCACTTAACTAGCCTAGATGTAAAAGCTAGCCTTAATCTAAACTTCTAAACTCTCAAAATATTATCGGAAAGAAGTCATCTTTTTAACGAAGTCACGGCGCTCTCGGAGTCGTCTTTCCGTCCGGTCCCGGTCGCCACGCGCATTCCGAAGGAGCATCTGTGTCGTTACCTCGGGGCTGCTACTAAAGCTACATGCCAGCGGCAGCGGCGGAGCCGCGCACGCTCCTGCAGAATTAAGAACCTCGACAGGTTTTGGATGGATGGAGTCATGGATGGAGCTTTGTGTGGCGGCGCTTTCCCGCTCACTCCTCGCCGCCAGTATTGCTGTCCCTTTCGCGGCGGGGGTTCTGCCGCCAGTGGCATGCCGCGCGTTTTTTCGCTACTGTGTTCGCGTCTTAAGTTAGGCCGTGCGGAAAGCGAGACTCCACACAATTTGCAGCCGCTTTCGTGCGTTCCAGGCGTTTGCTTCTATGACGAAACAAATTCCCCCGCAGATAAGTGGATTGGAAGCCTGGAGGCGACGTTCGAGCGGCGCGACAAGCGTTTGATCGCCGTGCTGAGAGCGGAAGCAGGGCGGCATGCCTCCCCTACAAGCATTACGCACACAGTGGTCGACTTTGGTGTTTAACTTCAATGGAGGCTAAAGCACTTCGTGATACTGATTCCGACCAAAAGAAAGTGCAGCGCGTGAGGAATGTTGCTCAACCTATGCGCTTGTTTTCAGGCATGCACGCCCTGTTCCATTCTTGATAAGAACAGTGCGGAGGGGAAGTTGATAGCGTGTGTCCACTGGACTGCGCCGCTTGCCTGTAAAGAGTAACCTGCAAGTAATGGGGCGTTAAGTGCTGCTGAAAAGTGGTAATACGGGGCGGATGGCAAAGTTTAGTTTGCAATATTTGGTGACGTGTTAGTATTCGGAGTGTAGCAGCAGCAGCGGCTTTACGCTGCACGAGCGGCACCAGCCGCCGAGGTGCAGCCGCATTGAGCTCCCACCTCGTGCTCGTGTCACGCGCCGTTCGGTGCTTTGTCGGTCAAGGCATCAAATGTTCTAGGACTTCAGCCAATAAATAAACCATTACCTTCATAACGCCGCCCTCATATTCAGTAGTGCGACTGGACAACCTCGTCCGGCCATCCCAGAGAAAGATTTCTTGGTGCTGTTCTTTTCACAGTACACGAATCCTTCACTAGGATGATATTTCAAAAGTCTTCCAGCAGTATTACAGATAATATAATGGAGCGTGACCATGGTTTAGAGGCTCGTTTCTTCCGGGACGTAATGTTCACAACAGCGCGGCACGTAGACCAGCAAAACTGAATTCCGCTTAGGAAAGCGCAGCGTAGAGTACGAGAGGAGTCTATTTTGAACTCGAGCTTCCCGGAACTCAAACCATTGAGTAAACTGATCTTTCTTAATGTATTGCACGGCTCGATGATAACTCGCGTGTTGAACCAAAATTGTGAAAGTGCTGTTAAAGCCAAATACAATTTCTGCCCAATCATTATTCATCTTAGGGCGACGTACGACGAGACAGACTACTGTTGTGCCGCACCTTCGACAGGGGTTCCGCGCTCCGGTCATCAGTACAAGGTCTTTCAACCTCTGCTGGGAGACAGCCTGCATTCCTGTGTCATGCAGGCGCCTTCCGGGTCAACATGGGCGCGGTCCGGACACACGTGCGCGCCCACCTGGAGGCTGCGTGGACGACAACGTGACCGTGTCCTGTTCCCTTTACCTCGACCGAGCTGCGAGGAAACATCAGGACCGCCCTGGCGTGGGTGGTACCATCAGTCCCATCGTGTGATTGGACATCATTCTTCGAACTGTATTCCCCAGCTAGGGATCTAGGGAATACGAAGAGTATTTAAGGAGCTTCTGGTTTGGTACCAGATGAGAGCCCCCCCCCCCCCCCCTCCACTGAGAAGCACTCTCAATTGCCCTACTTGTACATTAAGTAAATAGTCCTTGTATAAAGTTCTCCAAGTTTCCTTCCTCCGATCATCCTCGTCTCTTCTCCGGCCCAGTCACGCTACCTGAATCTCAACAACTGGTTGCAGCGGTGGGATGTTGCTACCTGAATCTCGACACAACTCGTCGGACAGCCGCCCCTTCGGTATCAAGGGATGCTTTGTCTTCCTTTCATTTCTTCGTTGTCTGAACGTCTTTTTTGTTGTGATTGATTTGATTCTGCTCGCCTTGCATTTTATTATCAGGGCGTGTACTCCAGAACATTACTTCACCCTCATAAACAAAACAAAATTAAGAAAAACAAGAGCGGCAGTCAAAAGGTAGCCCACCCGGCTCGCTACTTAGAGTTGCGGGGATTGATTCCATGCCCGGCTGCGGTTTATCGTGTTGTTTAGCTTGGGGAGTACATTTACGTCGGAAGACGGGTGTGCACTTCACAATGGCTAGAAAGAGGGCGGATATTTTTCGTAAAAGCAGAGAAATATGGTACAAGGGCTTACCGCATTGGATGGCATTTCCAGCAATCCTTCTCAGAGTGCATCACAAAAAGAAGGAAAGAGGCTGGAACCGGTTTATTTACTTATTTTTAATTTTTAGACACTGCCAACTTTCTCTTGGCATTACAGGTAGGAGCAAGTCAGTACAGAAAAGGCAAGTCAATTTCGGCACGCAAGTCAAAAAAACAAGAACGTGAGTTACAAGGAACCTTGCGAAAAATCCTTAAAAACAGAGAATATTGCGCCGGTAAAGGCCGCTTTTTCAAAATTACAATAAAGTGGACACTGACGTCATGAAACGATGAAAAAAAAAACAGCCCACCAATGCAATGTTCAAAAACAGGAAACTGGTGACTCTAAAACTAACGCGCTTCATTGGAAAGATTCCGCGACAGACACAAAAAATTTGACCGAGGACATACCAGCGAATAGAGGAAATTGCTGGGCTTGTTGCTTCATAATGCGCAGTGGTGGAAACGGCGAAACAGCGGTGTTGTGTGTGTGCCTCCTTGTTTTTGTCCTGCGTTTGTTTCCTTGGTTCCACCGGTGCACAATTGAGCGACTTCTTGCGGTAGAGCATTCTACTCTGCTGTAGATCGAGGGAAAAACGAGGAGCGATGAGCGGTAGTTTTAGTCTGTGGCATCACAATTGTTTTGCTGTGCTTGCCTCTGGTTTCTCTTTTTTCATTAAAATTCATGTAGATGTCGGAATTTATTTTTGTTTCTTTATTTTCGATATCAAACAAAACTTGTAAGCGATGTAGTCTGCGCCAAAATTCTACCGATGGGAGGCCAGAACGTGTTCTGAGATCAGTGATCGAGGCTCGTCCACTATAATTTTTATAAATACATCTATGGGCTTTGTTTTGCACGCCTTGCAGTGTTGTTCACATCGGTCTTTGTGTGGGGATCCCACACAAAATCGGCATAATCAAGCAATGGTCTAATGAGGGTCGTGTAGGCAGCGAGTTTAGTCCTACTAGTGCAATGCTTAAGCCGGTGCTTAAATAGCCATGGCTTCCTTAGCGACGCCGAAACGGCGTATTGGACATGAGCGCTCCAGGTTAGCTTCGAGTCAATGACTACACCCAGATGTTTAAATTTGTCAACCGTCTTAATTTCTACATTGTCGATTATATATATGTGCAAATTATTGCTGTTTTCCTTCTTTTAATCATCATTTGTGCGCATTTTGAGGCGTTTAAATTCATACACCAGGAATGACACATATTATCGATTGCAGTAAGATAATCATGTATAGCAGTCTGATCGCCGAGTGATTGATTGTTGTGGTACACAATGCAATCATCAGCAAAGAACCGACATCGTACCGGGGAATCAAAGATCAAGTCATTTAGATACTCTGCTTCATACCTAGGCTTGGTTGGCCAACAGTAAAATCGGCAGGAAGATTAGAGAATAGAAACGTTGGATTACAGAGATGTTTCGTGAAATTTACCAATGCGCAATCAAACATGCTGTCAATTTCAGCTCTATAGGGTTTGTATAGCCCCACTTCACTGTGATATTACGGATGACTGAGCTGGGTAAGTGCACAAGTACTATTGATGTTTCCAGTATCTTTCAGAGTCTGGTGCTTGCCGAAGAGGTAAAGCTGAGCGTGTGGGTGTTGAACTGACGCTCACACGTGCATGCGGCCCCAACGTCGCTCACAGTCCCTTCAGCGCTAGCTAGCGCCTGAGTGACGCTCACGAGCCACATAAAAAGAGGCCACGAGAGCGATAATGAATATGTTGCTCTTGTACCGCGCGAAGTAGGTGGTGTCATTAAAGTCCACATTACACAATCATGCGAAGAAAAACATCCCATTAGCACTGAGCACTGCAAAAGGTAAGAAATATTGTCCGAGCTTCTTGTGGCGGCTCTTCATGCCTACAGAACCCACAACGCCGAGCATGTTCTAAACTGCCTTCCACTGAGATTACTCGAAGTGAAACGGCAATGAATATTCCTTACCTTCTATTTTCGGCCAGATCTTGTGCGTAGCTGTTGGATGACATTATTGATACAGCGTCGCTGCCAATGGTGCTGACATTAGTTTGATTCCCCTCGTAGTATACTACACTTTATGAGCGTATTACAAAACAAAAACTGTCAATTTACTGGCCTGGCTAATATACTTACCAAAAAATCATTCAATTTCTTCACGTAGAGGAAAGTTCTTCTGTCCGGTGTCTTTCTTTTTCTGTGTGCTGTGTTTTTGTGCGCTTCATCTACTCAAGCAATGAACCAACTTGCCCAAGAACGCGTTCTACTGACAACATTAGAAAAGTAATATTTTGAATCATGAATGAATATCAACACTCGTGATTGGTAACACTTTAAAGGTATATCACCCAAGCATAACGAAACTGACAGTACCATCGTATTGATAAACTGTATATTCAAATTGGTGGATTGGTGTTTGTTATCAGAAAACGTTTGCTTTGGCACCTTGTAACACGGAGATTTTTATGCTTTCAAGTACTATGGTGCGAGAATACAAAGGTGTCAGTTAGTAACGAATGTGGCATGGACATTTTACTCTTCATCCTTCTAGTTTCATGTTAGGCTGTTACAGAAGGTGTGGCAAGAACTAAGTACGCATGATGACAACAACGCATGCAAGCTTTAGCCACTTTAAACCAGTTGGGAAGAACATGTGGTGACAGTGATACTTCGAAGGCTGTTCCAATCAGCAGTTGTACGACGAAGAAACAACTTATAAAACATGACAATGTTTGAGGGTGGACGGGCAACAAGTAAATGGAAACTGGTGCCGTGTGATATGCGGGCGGGGCCAGGAATACAAGGTGCGCAGCGCATGAAACTGTTGAAAATTTAGCGAAATAAACAAACGCTGGCAGTGTGACGACGGGCCAATAAGGGGATAATGCAAATGCTGTATTTAGGGAATAAACGCCGATTTCGTCAGAAAAGTTGAATGACTGAACTTAGTGGCGCGATGTTGAACGGCTTATATAACAGTAATATGATAAGCTGGATGAGGATTTAAATTGGTGATACGAGACGATTTCCAGTAACGAGTTGAATAATGGCTTTATGGCTAATAATTCAGCATTTGAGTAGCATGATGTACAGGGGCTTTAAAAGAAGCAGCATTCTATTCGTTGAATTTTTCACACTTCCTTTACACCCGAAGTTACTCCTAAGAGAGAAAACTTGGAAAACTAAGAAATCATTTCACAAATTTTTACGACGAAAACATTCCTTTCGACCCAAACTTGCTTTTAAGAGAGAATGCGATATTTGTCTTATCGTTATTTGTTAGGTTAATAGGAGAAGGATGCGATAAACTAACTATAACACTTAAAACTATAGGTCCGCCATTAAAACAGTGAGGTATTTCCAGCCATGTTGCGCGCATGACAGCATCAGCTGTCTATGCGCCATAAAACCCAGCACATCAAACATGACCAGAATGTAACAGTACACTTATCGCGAGTTGTTAAGCTCCTGAAGCAAGGAAATATTGTAAAAAATACTAACTCTTTAGCTGCTAATAGTCAGTCCGAAAACCGTTGATTGCCATTTTTACAGCTGTTTTTTGGCGCATGATAACGTTATTTACTTATGAACCATAACCTCCCATTGCGCGAAACACACACACACACACACACACACACACACACACACACACACACACACACACACACACACACACACACACACACACACACACACACACACACACACACACACACACACACACACACACACACACACACACACACACACACACACACACACACACACACACACACACACACACACACACACACACACACACACACACGCGCGCGCACGCACGCACGCACGCACGCACGCACGCACACACGCACGCACACACGCACGCACGCACGCACGCACGCACGCGCGCACGCACACGATGTTAGTAATATGCAAGCGCCAAGCAAGATCGTCCGAATTTGTAACGCCTAAACATATATATGACTGACCTAGTTTTGCGGGGACTTCAAAGATTACGCGAGGATTGGCCAAGAGGATTATGTTAGTGTTTAAGGAGGAGGAAGAAGACGAGGAAAGTCGGGGAGGTTAACCGGTAGATGAAACCAGTTTGCTACCTTGCAGCAAGAGAAAGAGGTGATAGGATATAAGGGTGAGGAGCAATGTAGAAAGGAAAAAAAAGCTACGCTTACATGGATAGCAACAGATTACACCTGGGCTAGACAGCATTAAGGTAAATTTAAAGTGATAATTAGTCAGCGGTGGTAATGGCAGCACACTGAATTGCTCAAACATCTGTGAAGAAGCAAATTTTAGAGGATGCCTGTGACTGCAAGTCATTATTATAGATTATAAAAATAATCCGGCGAAGCACAGATCCGTAGGAGGCAGGGAATGTTACAGGGAGAGAATTAATAGTTATCATTGTTAGCAGGTGCAAAACTAGGAGCCATTAAATAGGATATATTTATTTCAGGATATCCAGATGAAAAATAATTTGGGCCCTCATTCATAGGTCAGCTAAGCGCCAGGTTAGCCTCTGTTCTTATAGTATGGACGTGCGTGAGCTAAACGGGTTGGCGGTAATTTAAGTGGGCGCATATCGCAGGGTTTGAAAAAAATGGCGCCTTCATCTTAGAATCCCCACAGCCGATACGTAAATTAGCTTTTGTTTGCTGGCCTCAATAGACAACGATGCTGGTGTTTCGTTCCAGTACGTGTCTCCGAGAACAAAAGTTTTGCTCCAAGGTGCGGTCTGCGGTCGGGCTTTATACGCGCACTGGGTGAGATGTATATCCCAGCAGTTGGTCACTAGTAGATTTCCTTTAATGTGAAAAAATATAGCTTCAGAATTGGTACATTGGTGCAAACATAGCCAGGGGTCCTTTAAGTTGATCTAAAACACATGAATTGGCACATTGTTCTCCCAGCCAATAATTAAGAAGCTAGCTTTACTAATCGCTTCACTTTACGCAAAAAAAAAGCTGCTGACTAGGCCACACGACTTTCAATAGCCCTCATTTCGTTTCATAGTACTAGGCACTCCCGCCTTTTTAGGTCTTGTTTCCTTTAACTTGTGTAACAGATATACACGAAGCCCAAGATGCACCATCAAGCATCCACATAAACGGTGTCTTTCGAGGATCGAAAATCAATTTGGACTGCCATGGGTGTCACATAACACGTCTACGTTAATCTTTTTTTTTACTACACAATGTGCAGTAATGCTATTGTACAGACCTTGGGATGTAGTCATGCGAAAAGTAGCATGTCATGTTAATATCCACATCGTATATGCTATGGTTTGTCATGGCCACATATATTAAGTTTAAAAGTAAGCAGCACATACGCTGTGACATGCAGCAGATTTGACATGGTGTGGTACCAAGCATGTGTGCGCTAACATTCTTGCCGCATAATGCGCCACAACATCCGTTTACAAGCCACGTTAGCAATGGAGTGCTGGATGGACAGCACGTGTTGCGGAAACAAGGTTAGCGCGCACTTGCTACGCCTTCAGTATGCGGGATTTTTTCTTACAGTGATAGATAAATAATGGTCGTTATTGCTGGAGGTCTGCATTCCAAGATGAAGAGAGCGTATCACAGGGCAGTAGGAATCTAGATGGGTTGCGGAGATTACGATGTTCGCGGTGATGAGATGGCGACGTAGCTCTGCACAGTGTTATTTGAAGAGATATGGGCGAGGACTTCTCCCTGCAGTGGTTGATGATGATACGCTGATAAATACGGCGCATGGATAACTTTACATTCAGCTAACTTATTAAGGTGGCAGTTTTCCAAAACATTTCGATTGAGGCGGAAGCGCGTTTTACTCCCATCAATATGCCACATACGGTATGACGTTTAAACTGGATAAAACTGAACACTCCAATTTTGTAACAAATGCTCCAGGCTGCGTTGCAGATTTTTAGAGGCTGAAAATCATAGATTCCCAGAAACCATGATAACAGTGCAAATTTATTTGCAGAAAACATGCAAAGTACTGTTGCGGACAGCAGGCCTACTTCAATTAATTCAGTATTATCAAGAAAAAGAAAGAGCTTATTCCAGTCACAGGGACAACCTGTCTCTTGGGTCCTACACCAATGCAATGGGAACTCATGGGAGAAGCTCCCACTTGACACGGAGCTTGTCATTTTCAACAAAGCCATCCTTCAAGATATCTTCGAGGTCAAACGACTTGTTTGTACAGTAAACTTCTTTGTTGCTTGAATCGGTTGGCCTTTTATAGCCCTCTTCATTACTCGAAGGTTTAACCTGAGCCTCAAGTCGTGCACCCGCCAGTCTTTTCGAATGCACGACTCTCAGCTTGATTTTTTGCTCGAAGGCCACAGAACAACCTCGTCCATGTCACCTTTGTGCACCTGCAAGAGAACATGCACAGTAACCGAATCCCCCCTTTTCTTGAAGTACAGCCCGGGTGATATGCAATAACCACGCAGGTACACGCGCTCGTGGAAATACCAAGCACAGCCTTCCTTCAGCGCTTTCTCTTGGAGGGATTTCACACCTTGTACAAAAAAGTCGCATCGCGTTGTTTGCAGCTTAATGAATTGATGCATAGTGGTGATGCTTTCAAAGGTCTTCTGATCAGTCTTCTTCCCCTTTGTTTTGATTTCTTGCAGAGCAGATGTGATTTGCGATATGTTTTCTGCAGTTTCCGTTCTAACATTAGCAAACCCGTCTTTAAGTCCTTTTTCTATTCGGTTCATCCCTGCGTAAAGACTGTCTACTGCAACACTCTGTGTGGTCAGTTGTGTTCTGATTTCAGCGGTTGACGTCGAGAGTTCACGCAAGGTTTCTTTTAAACTCTCAGGATTTGGTAATCCAGTTTCCTGTTCTTGCCTGCGAGCTTCTTGGAATGTGTTAAGGTCATGAGAGAATTCATTCAGCCTGTCACCATGCATGCTAATATCAGCAGTCATTCTTTCGAGGTAGCCCTTGATTTCACCCGCCTGCTTTTCAAATGTTTGGCGGAAAGCAGAAAAAGACGCATTTTCATCGTGGAGGTCACGATCTCTTTGGGACTCCGACGAGTGGTCAGCCAATGAGCTGCATGATCCCGATCTAAGGTGGGCGCATACTTCCCTGCACAGGACGCGGACCGAGCACTTCGGGCAGCAAGTAGAGTGGTGCAGGCATTCCCGCTGAAAGTGGTGGGTGATCATGGAAGCAGCCGCCACATGCTGGCAACCCCGTTCTGCATTAAAGCACTGGACCTGCAAGTGAAAAAAGGGATATGCTTAGAATTCACCATTACCTCTCGAACTACTCACGTAATTTTTTCTGTAATATCATTCTTCCTGCGATTTCACCTAATCACTTGGATAATCACGGGCCAGCATGGTCATTTACGTTTTCTTGAGCGGCAAAGTCGAAACATGACAGCTGTAATGTCTGAAGCGCAATATAACGGCTACATTTTAATTTTAACGGTTTTATTCACTTAGTCTTGATCCTGTGAAGCGTGAAATGAATTTCTATGTTATATTTACGCTTTTCATTGTCCACTGTCGCGATTTTTTCTCTCCCATACGCATTTTCTCATTTTTGGCCGTCCGTGTGTGGACGCATTTGGGTTACCTTAAACAGTACAAGAGCAGGTCGCTAAACAGCACCCATCTCTGTACGTTGTTGTGATCGCGCTTCCTTCCTGCTGAGGAATTCGGCAAAGAGACGTGACTGCAGGACTGCCAGAGGGAACGACAACAATAGCGTCCCCACGTGTTCGAACAGGAATGCCGGAAGCAGCGACGATAGCGTCCCCTTAGCAACGATAGTGTTCATCAGAAATGCCAGCGACGACCATAAGCGTATTCGTTCCAGTCACCAGTGCAGGATCTTTCGACACCTGCGGGGAGACAACCAGCATTCCTGTGTCATGCAGCTGCCCTCCGGACGCACGTGCGCGGCCACCTGGAAGCCGCGGGGACGACAACGTGACAGGGTCCTGTTCCCTTTCCCTCGACCGAGCTGCGAAGAAGCGTCAGGACCGCCCTGCCGTGGGTGGTACCATCAGTGCCATCGTGTGATTGGACATCATTCTTCGAACTGTACACCCCAGCTAGGTATCTGGGGAATACGAGGAGTATTTAAGGAGCTGCTGGTTTGATGCCAAGAGAGCCCCCTTCTTGAGAGGTATCAGAGACTCCCGACTCCTAAGAATCTCTCTTTACTGAGAAGCCCTCTCAGTTGCTCGTACTTGTACATACTGTAAATAGTCCTTGTATAAAGTTTTCCAAGTTTTCTTCCTCCGATCGTCCTCGTCTCTTCTCCGGCCCAGTCACGCTACCTGAATCCCAACAACGTGCAGGCTCCGTACACCTGCTCTTTCAGGCAATACTAGACCTTCCATGATATCTTATTGGCCTTGCAATAAGAACAGCAGGCGATAGTGGACAAAGATGACTGTTTCGAATAATACTCAAACCACTTTGGAATCCCTTTATAGAAAGGAGCCTTACTGCATTCCTTAATACCTTACTGAATGCCTTACTGCATAAACAAAGCCTTGCTGCGTTTCATGCACTCTTCGAAGGCAACGGGGGGCATTGAGTAACCTGCAGTAAAATTATCTTACCGACCACAAAAGAACCTGAATTGCAAAAGAACCTCGACCTTATAACAATAATATTCACGTGTTTGTAGGCGCTGACTCGACTGATGGTGTATTCTTTACACTGCTTACAAGGATGCGTGAATGGGAGAATCAGCTACGTGTGTAATACAGGTGCCCATGGGAGAATACTGCCGCGAATATTTGCGGTGTTTGTTCATTATTCAAATCTGTCACCACGCCGCTTTATCGCTTTGTTTGCGACGCAAGACGCGACTAGATTTATCTAGATTGATCGCAGCCAGGCAGAGCTGATTCTAAGTTGTTCTGGAATGTTTTAGTAACTTTGCACGCTTTATCTCGGAATTTCGCTATCTGCTTTAGATAGTGCACGGCCGACAGCGGCGGGCATTCTGTTCGACGCCCGCCGAGCACGCTTGTTGCTATGCCGCCGCCGAGTGATTCAGTCCATTGTGGGCGGAAGTCAGCCCAAATAAAGAGCTTTGTTTAGACACCATTTTCGCAGCCTTCTTGCTCTCCGGACTGCAGTCGCCACTTGAAAATAATAAAAAGTAGTAGAAGAACTGGTTGCCTCAGGGAAATGCACAGACATCTGTGGGAGGCTACTCGACCAGGATCGAAATACAGGACCAAGTTGACCTTGGCATCACTGGCGCACTGATATAATTTGACGCCCACATTGTACATGCAGGACGTATTGAGCAAATATTTTAATATTGTTCGCATGAATAAGGCGCATTTATGACCTTCAGGTGAACAAGAAAATGAAGTAAAGGACGAAGACAGCTTCTAGACGGCATGAGTTAGACTCAGAGCGCGCTTTAGTTGAATAAAAAGTAGTGCCAAAGATGTTTTAGACATGACAGGAGCAATTATGCGCTTGCAGATTGACAATGTGTACACAGCCGCTTTTGTGTGCGCTGCATGACTGGGCGCATAGGTAGGATCAATGAATGCCGTGCTGCCGGGTTAAGCTGGGAAGAAAACGTTGAAGTAGTAGACGATGTTGACAACACAAAACACATGCACCTCTTCGAAGTTAACTACGACAAACCCAACGAAGAGGCTGCATTTCATTCCATATCAGCCCAAAACCCCACTAGACCAGCAGGCTTCAGTTCATGGTAAAGAGTACTCCCGGCAGAATTAGAATTACACTGCGGGGTTTAAAAAAAAGCTGCTTTGATATTCACGGTGCAAGACGAATATGCTACGTGCTGCTGGGAGAATATGATACAGGAAAAACAGAAGATATTTTTACACCGTTCTGAAAAACACCAATTATCTGAGCAATATGGCAGTAAATAAGAGTTGGAAAGACATATGAAACAATATTGCGAGCAGTTGTGTTCGTACATCTTGACATCTGACTCGCACATCTTGTTCTCCAATATTCTTACCCCTTCATCAAGCTTTGAAAACGTTCAGAGAAGCAGGCTGCGAGATGCAGTGAACAGACTGCATGCAACTACTTTTCTGATTTTAACAGTTCGGGCTTCTTGTGGAACCGCCGACCTACAATCAAGACGAGAGCGTTAAGAGGGGGCTCAGTTCAAACCGTAGAGTGCCACTAATAATGCAGCACTATGTGTCCTGCTTTGCTGAATCCTTCCAGGCCTCCGAGTAAGCTTGCGGCTTCTTTTGTTAGCCCTGTATATACTGCACTAAAAATTCGGGAAATCAGAACTGCATTTATTCACATCTCTCCGCAACTTTGAACTACGATACAAGTGCAGCCAGCGATTTCTAAAACTATCGTTCGAGCACTGAACGGCCAGTGCATGTGCACATTCTCAAATCGCCTAGCGACAAAAGCAGCGAGATAAGGCGCTTGCGGCGAGAGCTGGAGCTGGAGGGAGAGTAGTTCGGCAGGCTCTTGCCAAATGCAGGCACTGCCCCAGCCAGTTTTCGTGCCGCCGCCACCGACCCACGATAGCAAAGGCATGGTTATTGCCACTCTTACTGGATGATGAAGTATTTGTTGTTCGCGACACGGGTTCGGTGTTTCCTGTACTATGGAGATATATTTGATATATTTCACATGGTGAGGGCATGCACTCAGAATCCTCACCTGCCCCCTTCCCCTAGCCGTACCCGAGAGGCATGGGATACTGCCCTCCTCAGCTGTTCCACACTGGAGTCCCAAAGGGCTGTGCTAAAGCGGGCGCAAGACGGGGCCTCGTCGTGCGGTGTCCCGGAATATAGATACCGACCATGCAGCGGGGTCCTCTGATAGCCAAACTCTCGTTCTGAGCATTAAAAAGTTTTTCACCGCCACTACCCAGAAAACAGCAAAGAAGGGCAGAAGTAATAACTCATGTAAGGAAACCCAAACCTCGCAGGAAGAATAAAAAAAAAAGCCAAGCTGCACTGTAGTACTTGTTGTTCAGAATGACACTTTTGCGTAAAACTGAAGAATAATGATTAACAGTATCTATCGCACTCCCCCGTGACATTCCCCTGGAGCAGGATATACTAGGGTGACACTATGCATAAATAATTTTTTGGTTTATGGGGGTTTAACGTCCCAAAGCGACTCAGGCTATGAGAGACGCCGTAGTGAAGGGCTCCGGAAATTTCGACCACCTGAGGTTCTTTAACGTGCAGTAACATTGCACAGTACACGGGCATAAATCATTCCGTCGTGTATGCCTTTGAAGGGTCCTGAAATAACTCCTTTCACGGGGCACTCATTGTTCGATGCGCGGCAATAGTTAAGTCTTGTACATTGGCAATGATGGGACCATAAGACTTTTTCTGCCAAATAAAGAAACGGAGACGAAAGTGCGGCCTAAAAAATGGCGGAAGTCAAGGGACCCACCTCTCTTTTTAGCAGCTGATCTGTTGGAAACTCCCTCCACTCGACGTCGTCTTCATCCTTCCACTCATGGCCGTCGAGCGGACAAGCGTGCAATCCGTCCTGGTCGCACAGGTCGTAGCAAGACTGGCAGAGCACGTGCATACAGGGCAACAACGCGGTCGTTTTACGCACCAGTCCGCAGGCGCTGCACAGCCTGTTCGTTGGAATGGGCTTGACAAATCTCAAGGGCCTCCAGTCAAGCTCCGGGCAGAAGCCGACGAGCGTGTATTGGGCGTTTCCAGGAGGCATCGCTCTCTGCATGCTCTCCCTCGCTGCTACGCCGCCTGAGCGACTGTCTTTTTCTGACTGGCCCGACAGCGGCTGTTGTCTTACTGCTTTTGTTGGCGGTCGTCGGGGCGGCTATCGAAGTTGCATCCACTTCCTCTCGCCGAGCTTATCGCTGGCTGCTCGCGTCCGGCGTTCATATCTCCCGTTTCCCAACCGTTGCTTTCTTTATACAGCGCCGTCTCTATTTTTGCAATGCCTGCCGAGTAAGGCAGATCCGACCGTCCGACGCCCTCTCCTATCCTCCTTTCCTGCTCTCCCCCGTCGGCTAGCCTTTGCGCCTGATCTACGTCTGTGGGGGAGAGTGCCATCTGAGTGGCGCCTGACGACGGAAAGCGGAAGAAGGCTATTTTTTAAACGTTCTCTCTTTCTTCGTTAGACGGCGCTTTGCATCCCTCATAGTAGTAATCAGGCTGGCTGTCAGGGATTGACGCGTCATAGAGCGCGCCGTTCGAGGCGCTGCTCACCGTGGAGCCGCTGCAGGCGCCGGCTTTAAAAGGACAGAGAGTGCGGTGCAGCCAAGACCTTCTGAGCTAGAGATTTGCACATATGGCGGGGTCCTATGGGACTGCGTGCGCCAACTTTCGTTAACTTTTTGGCCGTCGAGGACGCTCGGTTGACCTGTTCGTCTTTCATGATCATCATCATCGTCTGCTTTGGACAAATAATTTCTCTTCTCTCACTGCCTACCTGTACATTTGTCCTTAATTATTATTTTGAAATATAGTAATGAATGATGCAAATATGACATGGCCTTCTTCAAATCCTAGCGGTGAGTATTGTTTGCGCGCATGCATGTGTCAGACTTTTTGGCATCTTTGCTAGGCAATGGATGAATGATGAATACTCACAACGTAGACAAATGACAAAATTATTCCATCCTTGAAGTAAAATAACAAACTCCATTTTGTTTTGCTCAACAGGTTAATTGCAGCGCCACGCCGCGCGTAGCTGCCGTTCCCTAGCGGCAAAAGGCACGAACTAGAACATGCGCGCCAGAGCAGTGCCAAATGTGTAGGTGTCAAGTTTAGTAGGTCTTCGCTGTAGCGGCGTTGGCATTGTAACGAAAGGCTATGGCGACTTGTTGTAATCATGTTTGTGCTGTGCGATGTCAGTGCCCGTAAAAGAACCCCTGGTGGTCGAAATTTCCGGAGCACTTCTCTACGGCGTCCCTCATAGCCTGAGTCGCTTTGGGACGTTAAACCCCCCTAAACCATAATCATGTTTGTCTTTTAGCTAGAACCCTGAAACATTCCTGGAGAGGTACTGAAACTGCTGGGAGAAATATGAAATCGGAGGGTAAACATAGTTATTAATACGTATTTTACTCTATTTATTTGCGATTCAATCATGTTAGTCAAGGAACATGGGAGAATGAAATAAAGAAGCAATGATATATCTTCCCGAGAAGGCATTTTTCGAAACTGCCAAGTAGCAGTAGCTTTCAACTCGTAGCTATAATTTTTACAGGCTAAGCTGTTATCGTTACCACAACTAGATAAAGATTTTTCTCTGTGCGTGGCAGACTGCAGCTACGATTGTTTTAAGGAGCGAAAAGAACTCCAGTCACAAATGCACGGCGCCGCAGCTGATGCCGAAGCATTTCGGACATTCTGCCTAGTCTTCACTACAACCAAGTGCAAATAAAAGGATGCAAAACTAAAACAGAAGCGCTTGAAGAAAAGAAGGCAGATTAATTCGGAATCAAGTCCGCTTCAGCACGTGTTCAGGCGCAGTCACCGTAATGGTCGAACCTCATGGTAGCGTTTCTTCGGCGCAGCATCAGTGTCTATTCTACCGCCGTTGTCGCTTCAGGCCGCAGGAGAGGACGATCAAACACACGAGAGCATACAAATTGGTTGTCCAAGCGGGCGTGAGGTGCGTTTTGTTTCGTTCACTGTTGTTCCGCTCGCGCACGAGATTCTTTGTCCTGCTCGCGCATACAAATGTGGTTGCGCTACAATGCAGATTTCTTCTGTCTGCAAATAAGTGTCAATACAAGCAAACCAACAAATTCTAGAAATGTAAATGGCTATAAACACAGAGTTGTAATGTATATAGCAGCAGACACAAGGAAACTATTGTATATGCTATTGCTGTAAGCAGTTGTAAATATATGTAAATAGATGCACGTGAGTGTCCGCTCCTTTTCTACAAAATAACTTAAAATTTCGCACAATTCGCACAAAACTGCAAGCAGCAGCCGCGCTTGCCACAAGTAACTGGTGTCATTTTACTTCTGCTGCGAGGACACCTCGACAGCGTCGCGCACCACACCATTTATCCGCGCAAAACAATTTTCGTTAATCATGGTGCCACGAAACGAACAAACGTAACAACTTACAACGCTCTATTCTTCTGGCAAAGAACAGCATCCTCAAGTGATAGGCGGAGCGAACGCCTGAGAGCACCTCGGCAAACGCGAGCAAAGTTTGTGCTCCAGCCGATTGTCGCTGGAAAAAGCGCCGCGCCGCGGATGAATCGAGATTTCGGCAAGAAGGGGTACGAAGCAGGAATCTGATAGACGCGTAGTATATGTCTGCAGTATAGGAGTAGGACAGATAACGCCAGCACTGCGCGACCGTTGGCAAGCATGACGCAATCAATCCAACCATCCTGGTAGCGCCGCATCGCGGCAACTAACTGAAGTGAGGCGTACCGGCGGCTCCCATTGCGAAGCGGGCGATGCGGCTGGCATTGTAAAAATAGATGAGGCGCTGCAGCTTCATATCAGGGAATCCCTTTTTTCCGAAGGAATCGTGCGAATAATGAATTTTTATTATCGGCCGGGGTAACGGCCAGATGCAATATATATAAAAAAGAACATAAGACCTCTAACTTACCGGGCACTCAGGCTTGGGGCAGAAATATGGCGGCTAACGAAAAGAGTTCAACTTAAATTGAGTTCTACGCGGCGAGCTATGGAAGCGTAAATTATGGCTGTGCCATTAAAAGAAAGGAATACAGCAGAGTGCGTCGGAGAACCAAACGCGGGTTAGCGCATCCTACTCGAAATGGAGAGGAAAAAATGGGCTTGGGCAAGGCATGTAACCCGAAGGCAAGATAACCGATGGTTGTTAAGGGAAACGGACTGGATTCCATGAGAAAGCAAGAAAAGCAAAGGCGGCGAAAAGTTACGTGGGTGTATGATGTTGAGATGCTCGCGGGCGCTGTGGGTGTTCGCATGGCATCTGCTGCACGCGCGGACTGGTCCAAAATCGGGCCTGCTAGTGGAGGTGGGTGGGTGTATCGTCGTCTGTTTGTTGCGCGCTGCCGCGCGGCGCGCTTTACTTCGGTAGTTTCGTACACGCTTTCTTTGCTGTTGTGGCATGCTAAAATTGCCTGTGCTGCTGGTCAACAATAGTAACCGCAGCGTCGGGCCGATGCATCGTGAACAGAGAACATTTTACGTGGCTTTATTGGTCATATATGGCCTTCCCGTATACTTTATGCCAAAAAGATGCATTTCTCAAACTACACTACTTGTGTGCGTTACAGCATCCCGTAAAATACAGATAATGTACGTGTGTCGACGCACGAGATGTGTTAAGTTTATCTCAAACGGCGCAACTGAGATCTTAAGTTCATCATTTCGTGCACCATTCACACAATACCTACGCGATCATTCCTGCATAATTTTCACGCGATGCACGAGGATCAGTCTCAGCTCAGTGTGTTCACGCAACTTAACCCTAGCATGATGCACCTTACAATCGTAGGGTGTTGGAAAAATTGCTTTGGATTTCCGTAAACGCGTGAGGGCAAACCGCTATCACGCAATGGCCTTCACTGTCTGTGCTGATAAATGCGGTAGCAATAAAATTCAGTTAACATACAGCTTCATAATTAGTTTCCACTATGTCCCGACTCTTCTGCGGACCAAACCCGATGTATGCTTCGTCAGCAGCAGTGATTAAATCATTGTTCATGATCCATGACACCGAAATGAGCTGTGGCTCCCGAGAAAGGGAGTGCAGGTACAGCGGTTCTTATCGTATCCGTGCCAGTTTCGCTGCACCCTTAGCACTTTCGAAGGTCACGAGCACAAAACGAAACACTATCGTAGTTGTCGCAGCACTGAAATCCCTAACACATGAAGGAACACGACGCCAAAGTGTCTGTGACCGGCACCGCAGAGCAGGCGACAGCACCCGCGATAACGTGCGACTGAGTTCGCGAAACACACGCAAAGGATGCGTCGCTGTTGCAACGGCCACACGGGCCAGAAATTCAAAAGGGAGCGAGAGACCATTTATCCTTTCAGAAACTTGCTGCGGTTAGATCTTGTATGCTTACTATCGACGCTAGCGCCAATTCCGCCTTCAGTTACGTTCACAACGGATGGGGTACGGAGTTACGGCTTGAGCGGAGGTTTTTCAGTTGGCCGGGACTGAAGTGGCTCGCGCTTTCTTCCCCATGATTCGGTGACTGCGGCTGTCACAGGAAATAATTGGAGAGCCTTTTGTCCTGCAGTGGGCTTAGTAAGGGTGATTAATATTAGTATAAATTGTGGAATAGAAATGTTGGAGAACAATAAATGAGGCATCGTTAGTGGCCCGCTGCCGTTGCTGAGGAGCTCTGGGATTAGAACGTCGAATAGCAGTGTTTAAACGGTAAAATCTCCCGCTGAGATCCCTGTTCGCAGGTCTTATGAATTCTTGATGCAAGCGAACTGAAAAAAAATGCGGAAAATGTTTTTATTGGTGTTGAAAAGCGTCCCTTAACAAAAATTCGTTACCATGCTGTCTGTTAAGGCACGAGTCAAAACCGGCATTTCTTTTTAAGGTTAAGACTCAATAATCCAATAATCGTCTACCCTCATGACTCGAAAAAGAATCTGATATGTGCGAACTGTGCTAAAAGAAAACGTCGCGCGAAATTTTCTGGGCCAGCCTGTTACTTCAATGCAGATAACCTGAGACTGAGATAGGCGCTCTTATAACGTCGAAGCCGGCATGCAGAATTAAGCTTCATTAGCTTTTCACTGCACAACTTTGGTGTAAGGGAGTAATTACTCATTGGCATCCACCCAAGCACAGCCATACGGCTACAAAGGAAAGCTGGGGGATTCCCCTAAACATTTGGCCAACACTGTACCCACTGCTATTTATCTATCAATTACCTCTCGCCCTACTATAGGCTTGCCATTACGGTTAGTTCATTTGGTAGAAGGACTGCTCCGATGAAGCAATGGTCCAGGGTTTGAACCCCGGACCAGGACGAATTTCTCTTTAACCGTGAAATTTCTGAGAAAGCTGTACAGCTTTCCTTTGTAGCCGTGAGGCTGCGCTTGGGTGGATGCATATGAGTAATTACTCCCTTTTATCAAAGTTTCACTGTCTAAAATAAAACACCTTCAAAGGAGTTTTCAGGTGTCTATAACTCGCACTCGGCCCAGAAGGGAGTCTTGGTGTCTTCATACAATTTTCACGCGTGGTGTTACGCAAAGGAACGAGCACAAAAATGAAAAGTGACCTAAAGGTGTTGGGGCGACTAGCACGCTATTACCGCCGAGCCATTGGCGTCTTAGTGCTTAAACCCCTACACCCTTCAGGAAAATACAATTCAATGGGTTCATAACTTGTTTCTACTTTTATTGCTTTTCTTAAGTGTTCTTTAAATTTACCATTATAATGCTTACATAATGTAATATACCTGTATTACTGGAGCTCTTGACAGCTATTGAGTGGCTGTGCGCCAAAAAAAAAAAAACATTATTTGACTCGCAAATCACAATACTGTAGAAATGTGGAATTTTTTTTTGTCAAAACAAAGGTATCCACAAAAAAAGCACAACGAGCTTCGGCAATGAATTCCTTACTGCCATCCAAGCAACGACTGCACCATGCCTGCTTTATTGGTGTTATGGTGCTGTAAAATGAGATTCAATTGCAGTTACATCTACCTTCTAATTTATTCAGAGTAAACAATCAAAAATTCATGCCTGTGCATCATTATAAACGAGCTTGAGGAAGGCTTGCACTGTGACACTAACTCCCCGCAAAAGCTTGAACGCAAACATAAGGTAGCTTATGCTGATCATCCATAATCTCGACCGTATGGCAGTTGTAGAGTGAACCGCAGTGGTGGGCCTGCTGAGCTGTCATCCTCCCTCGACGGAGCAACCTCAGGATATCCTTCGCAGAACGGCATGCATGGTGCGAGTCTGCATTTTACACAAAACAGAACAACATTTCATATCAGTTTACATTGCTCAATGATCTTTATTAAATGGCAACGTACTTCTCATTAACGATTTGTGATATTATGCATGCTTACGCAAACAGAGAGAATAAAATCTGCCCATATCGTGAGCAAGCGCCAGCTGTCATTCCCTAAACCATTCCAAGGAGGCCATTGTGGTTTCAGAGAAATGGCATTATAAAAACAATGTTTGAGCAAGAAAGCTACCTGTTCAGAAATGGAGTGAAGTGGGTAAGGCGATGAAATTAATTGTGCATGAATTGCTACAAACTAGTGCAAACCACTAGCCTTGCTGGAGAGTGAACTGACTCTAAAAGGCCCAAAACACCACGACAACAGACGAAAATACAGCGCACTTCATAATGCTTTACAATCACACCAACGACAGGTCAGGTGTAACATTCACTGTGACAACAAAATATACTATATGTGCCAAAGTCAGCGATGCAACCCCTTCCATGAAAATGATCCGCTTCAACGCAACACAAAGCATGCATTCATACCAAGTATGTGACATCTTGAAAGGCAGGCAACAGTGCCAAGTTAAGATATCTTCCGCGTCTGCAGCCAGTAAACTCAAAAGCCATTGGGAAAAATTTGCGCGAGGTCACTAAACTACTTCACAGAAATCCGCCGGGCCAGTTGGTGCGTGATTCTTGGCAAAACCGCACAGAGTAACAGGACACCGTCTAGATGACACGTATACAGTGCTAACAGCTGAGTAATTTATTGCTTTACTCGCAATAAATACAGGAAGCAACATCCAAAATACCGAGAACGAAGGTTATGGAAATCATTCTGTGACATCACTCCTGATTATTTGCCCAGATATAGTCAAGAATTATATCTGTAGCTGAATTATAAATCCAGTCAGTTTTTTTTTAATTAACATTAGGGATGATGTGCTTACGCAAGTTGTGGAATTTGTATATATGAGGTAAACCTCATATATCTCGTGCTTGAGCTATCGATTATATTTCCTCAAAATGGTTGGTTGGTTGAGGTGTTGAATGCTACAGGTGGGGTTAGCCTTGCTTGATCTGCCGGCAATTGCTCCACCGCAGCGTCCCTTCGATATTAACAATGCCGCATCTACCCCGCTAAGCGCACAGTCTCTTATAATAGCACACATTCTTTCCCGCAGTCACCACCTATGTACACAATCAAAATTTTACAACGTCTAAAGCGCGTAGTGCATTCGCTGTACAACACGACTCTTGCTTGCTTGCTGCCATATACTGTCTGTGTTGCCGAAATGCTCCATTAGACGAATGTTGACACGCCGGCCTTTTTTCCCAACATATGATGCTCTGCATGACAAAGAGATTTTATAAACGAAGTCACTGTCGCATGCTATGCATTTGTTTCTTTGCTTCGGAGCCGCCGCGGTGGCTGAGTGGTTACGGCGCTCCTGCTGCTGGCCCGAAAGACGCGGGTTCGATCCCGGCCGCGGCAGTCGAATTTCGATGGAGGCGAAATTCTAGAGGCCCGTGTGCTGTGCGATGTCAGTGCACGTTAAAGAACCCCAGGTGGTCGAAATTTCCGGAGCCCTTCACTACGGCGTCCCTCATAGCCTGAGTCGCTTTGGGACGTTAAAACCCCATAAACCATCTTTGCTTCGTCTTTGAAGCAGCTTTGCTGGTTGCGTCGCATACTAAGTTCACAGCAGCCCGCCCGACCACACCGTGCATATATGGCATGACAGTTAACTTCCGTTCGTCTTTCTGAAGCCTCGTGGGGGCAGATCGCCCATTTTCTTTCAATACCTTGAAACCAAGGCTGCAGATGAGGTTATCTGGGAAGCTAGCTTCACGTAACCGGGTCAATTGGGCCTCGCCACTTTCCTGCTGATGGTCAATGCACAACCTGTTCAGGGCATTTTTCAGTGCTTCTGTAGCCACATCCTTTCTTTTACTGCGGAACATAACACAAGCACATATGGGCCTCTTCAATGTATAATCATAGACCGAGAAACTGAAGCTGTACCTCCAATAGCATTTCTTTGGTCAGCTCAAAGTTGGCAAGAACTTCGGAGGTCTTAAAGATGTCAACAATGTCCTTGTGTTGCCCTTTGGTTAGCTTGTGGATTACTTGGAAGTTGTACATAAATCGGAAGGTCGCTATCGTATTCGTGCGACGAAAAGCTTCCGTTAGTTAGCGATCTTGACAAGAAAGTCAGCAGGTCACTGAGAATTGGTGCAACTGAAGAACCGGTGCATACTCCTTGCCACTAAATGTACAGATCATCATTAAACTTTACAAAGGTAGAACGCTAAGAGATGGTTAGCAACTCCAGACATCCATCTGCATTGGTTTTGGAATCTCTTACACTTCCGTGTGCCAACACAGGGCCAAGGACAATAGCTAGAACACAACGCCACGAGGAGATACGTTTCTGCCATACTTCCAATAACGGCATAGTCTCTGCGACCAGTGTAGACTCTGGGAAAGTGCTGGATGTGGAGGTTTTGTCTAAACGTTGTCCAAAGTGCAGCATCAAGGGTACAAACAGTGACCCCCTTCATAGAGAGGTGTGCCAAAGCAACTACCAAGGCACCAGCGGTGGAATGGAAGTCGCAGGAGCACTGAAAATTTTCGGCAGGAGTGAGGAGCTTCACGGCATTCGATACGTCAAATACCTTGGGGATGGTGACAGCAAGGCTTTTATGGCTGTGAAGGCACAAATGCCATATGGTGATTCCGTTGAAATATCCAAGGTTGAGTGCATAGGGCACGTGCAAAAAAGGATGGGCACAAGGTTACGAAGGCTAAAAAAAGGAAACAAAGCAGGAAAACTCTCTGATGGAAAGAGCCTCTCGGGCCGAGGCCGACTGACTGATGCAGTAATAGACAAGCTCCAGACGTACTATGGTTTGGCCATCAGAAGAAATGTAGGAAACCTGGATGAAATGCGAAAGGCCGTTTGGGCAACCTTCTTCCACTTATCGGCCACAGACGATGACCCATGCCATGGACTTTGCCCAAAGGGACCTGATACGTGGTGTGCCTTCAACAGAAGTCAGTCAGAGGGCAAGCCATTTTTCCACAAGGAGAGTTTGCCTGCATCTGTCTTGGAGGCTATCAAACCCATTTATAGGGAGCTATCGAAGGCTGAGCTCCTAGAGAAGTGCCTGCATGGGTGAACTCAAAATGCAAATGAGTCGTTCAACCATGTTGTTTGGGAACGCGCTCCAAAGAATGTGTTTGTTAGGCTTCGGACCCTACGGATGGCAACACTGGATGCTGTTCTTTCATTTAATGTTGGTAGCATCGCACGGGCCAACGTTTTGAAGGCGTGTGGATTGAACCCAGGGAGCAACACCATCAAGTGGCTGAGGGAAGCTGACCATAAGCGCATGTACTTTGCGGACCGAGCAACACGACAGCTTACAAAAGAGGCCCGACAGTCAAAACAAGCCGAAAAGCGAAAAAATGACGGCGACAGTGACTACGAAGCAGGGGGCTATTAAACCAATTACTATGGAGGCGTTTCTGCGAATAAAAAAAATGGTTTTTCACATCTTTTTTCTCTTTACGCTCTATTATCTCAAAACAGTGTTTTTTTTCTTACAAAGGTACCATTATTTCCAATGCCTTTCAAGACAGACAGCTGATTTTTTTTGCAATCATCTACATAATTGTTGCCAACTACTGAACTAGAATTAAGCAATTTCACTGAGCAGTTATTCTGTTATGAATTTTGAAATGCGCAAAGAAAGGCCAGATTTGTGTACTACCGGAAAACATTTTATTAAAAATCGAATTTTCAACACATTTCAAATATTCTAGTTCAGTAAAAAGAGCACAAAATTTGGCAAACAATGATATATGTATTATTAGGCTACTGTTATTGGTTAGTGAGAAACATGTACCTCAACATGGCCTAAAATGCATGGGAAGTACAGGGCTTACCCTGTGCCCTTAACTCGAACGACGCCTACCGCTTCTCGCGGTGTCGCAGCGCCCCGGTGCTTTTCCTGTAATCACGACTGCAATCCAAATCAGCTGACTACGGCACCCGGCTCCCAGAGCCAAAGAGACAGAACAGAGAATATTTACAACTATGTGCAAGAAAAATCGAGCCACCCTTCAGGCTTCGGCATTCACTCGCTTCTGGCTTGCTGTTCTCCGTGGACGTCTCGGTTTCGCCCTCCATGTGCGGACCTCGTAGGTTCGCCTACCAAAAGTGTACTGAATAAGTGCTCATCAAAAGCGTAGCATGTACGGCAATTCTCCCATGCTGCTATTACGCTCATCTCGCTGTCAACAAAGCATCACAGCCTTGCTACCAACTCCGAATTCGGGCTAGGCCTATCACTGTTCAAAATCCGGGCGGGCATTCTACGAACCGAACTTACTGTAGTCCCTCGTCCCAAGAGCTTGCCACACGTTGGGGCGCAATTGTGGAAATACGGCGGGGGACAAAGAGAGGGACGACCAAGCGTTAACACTCGTATGCTGTTTATTACACTTGGAATTAATACACAGAGCGGGCCAGCTAGCTACGAAACATCAACGAGGCATTCCTCGGAAGTAGAAGGCTACGTAAGAAGGACTTCCGACTTACCGGCTGGGGCGCGACTTCGGAGTTCTCGGCGGCGAACGTTTGTATGCGCCAATAATGGCGGCCGGGTTTTCCCGTGCGCGCCGCATTCTTGAGGCAAAGCCATTTCTTGGCATTTGATAAGGAAGGCGACTAGAGCGCGCGTTTGCTGCGCTCGCTTTGCTGCCTGGAACCAGAAGTCCAGCGGCAAGGCACAACGGATCCCCGTGCGCCTGCCGCGGAGGTGACGAGACGAGGAGCGGCTCCAACCGCTCGTGACGCAGGCCGAATCTCGAAGAGACTCACACCGGTCCCGCAGAATTCCGCGTAACCTACGAGGTGGCGCTCCCGTCGCCGTTCCCTTTCCCACATGAGGGAGACTTCCCTCCTCGCTCAGCCTAGGCTGTCCATTACCAACGGCCGACGATGAAGGTGGGCCGCTTCGAAATGGAGGGGGGAAACAGGTTTCCACACCCTACACAGCCTGCCATTAATAAAAAAAGATTCTTGTTAGCGCTTTTTGCCAAAAATCTCATTCTTTACGCTGTATTTCCGTAACTGCTCCAACTAGTGCTATTCAGTGAAGCCCGCAAGGTTTGATCTGCCCATTGTAACATAACGAACGTTTATAACTTATTTTATCTGTTCGACCTATGCTGATTGGAACTACCTTCCCGCAGACGTTCCTTATGACATATGACTATTTTTCTTGCAGGGCTTGTTCAATTATTTTTACTTTTTGTGATTCAGGGATGACGCAGTTTCTAAAAATTGTATTCCTATCCTTTTCTCCTGGTTTTTCTTCTATGCATTAAATAAAGTCGAATTCTGCTTCGCAAATTTCTGTTATGTACTTTTTGCACGCAGTATGGTCGCCGCATTTTCCAGAACGCTTTTTGTGCCTAATTTACGCATGCTCCTATGTAAAAATATAAAGTTTGAGGATGCTTGAAATTAATAAGAAATACACAAGATTCTCGCTATCCCAATGATAATGTCTCTTAAACTGCTAGTTGCGCACTGGCTTTTTGCCATCTCACAATTGTCGTTTTCATGAGTGTTCAATGGCACTTACAGCGATACTGACATTGAAAAATACTTGCAGCTCTACTTCTCCTTAAGTCGAATATAATAGTGCACATAGATGATCTTCAGTTTCCCTCACTTCCGTATAATGCACGAAGTGCAGGTAGTTTAGCCCTTAAGGTCGAAAACTTGTAAACTGTGTAAGTGATGTATAATGGTCGCTATGTGTGCGATTACAACATTGTTCACCGCACCCTACACTTCTGGGAACAGACGCGAACAATATGGTGCTAGAGGCCAATTTTACCTGCTATATACCAGGCGCAAACGGTCCATCAAGAAATCTGAAGTTTCACTTTACCCAGATCACAGAGAGAGGTAGGGCAGCTTAACCATGGGCAGGCTAATTCAGCCACTTTTATTCGCACCGCTTCCAGGTTGTAATGCTATATTCACTGTACAACTTGCAAACAATTTATTGGTATTCCAAGAAAAAGCGAAGGAAAAATTTGCACGCCATAAATTTTTTTTTTCCCTTGAGGCAACTGCCGCTCAGTTATTATATGAATGTCGAAGTTTCTGCGTGGCCTTCTTTGCAGTTTCCGAAATGAGATCATTCCACCCAAGGTACGTTTCGGTAATTATCCCTAGATAACTACAGCTGCTCATGTCACAAGAAAGGTGCATTCTATAGCCTGTCTAGCATAAGAAACATTACAGCTTTCGCATCAGTGTTGTGGCGATCGCGAACAATTTCTCTGATATGTTTGGTTGGGTTTCTCGGGGTTTAACGTCCCAAAGCGACTCAGGCTATGATGGACGCCATAGTGAAGGGCTGCGGAAATTTCGACCACCTGAGGTTGTTTAACGTGCACTGACATCGCACAGTACACGGGCCTCTAGAATTTCGCCTCCTTCGAAATTCGACCGCCGCAGCCTGGACTGAAACCCGCGTCTTCTGGGTCAGCATCCGAGTGCGATAACCACTCAGCCACCACGGCAGCTACAGTTGCGATTGTTAACATCACACCGCAATATTTGCTAGAGCATTACTCAGTGGATAATGGTCGCTTGAAATGTGATTTTCAGGTGGATTGTGCGTTAATTACTAAATAGCTTCATTCTCACGAATAGGGCGTGAATGATAACACCCCTAAGTATAAAAGACCAAGACTTAAGAACAAATAGATCATTATGGGATCTTAACTATAACTGGTGTAGGATGAGAGCCCACGTCATCAGTTTAAACGCAGACAAATCGATAAGGCAGATTAGATGAGATTAATGTAAAAAGCAGATTGTTTACAACATTGGATCTATTTTTCGTTGAACCTCAAGGTGTGCGTCGCGTCCAAAGGGCTTTTCCAACTTAAAAAAAAACATATCGGTTTTGCTTTACACACGGCTCTCGGACGACAAATTGCGAAATATTTCGAAGAGCGCTGTTCCAGTGAAAAGTTCTCTTAGGTGCACATTTGGGCCACTTTCTTTGTTTCGCTTACCTCCCTCCTCAGCAGGTCTTCAGCAGGAAAGTCCATGAGAGCGACATCTTCCTCTTCATAGTGGTTGCCGTCCAGCGGGCACGCATGCGAACCATCCCGCCCGTATTGCTAGTAGCAACACTCGCATAACACGTGTGTGCATGGCAGCAGGGCCGTTCTCTTCCTCATCAGGCCACAGGCGCCGCATATCCGATGTGGAGGCAGGGTTTGACAAACTGCACGGCTCTCCAGTCCAGTTCAGGGGAAAACCCGACCAGCGTGTACTGCGCGCTTGCAGCAGGCATATCGTTCTCGACGCACGGCTGTTGCACTGAGTGTTGAGGAAATGCCTTTTCCACCACCGCTCCGCTTGCGATAATGCCTTTTCTTTTTTTTGTTCGGCGGTTACCGGGGCGACAATTATCGGCTTATCGGCTGCCGCTCTAGCCGCGTATGTCGGACTGCGCGCTGAGCGAAATCTGTCGCCGCTGAAACGCTCTGTAACTCACACGTGTTGATCCCGAGAGGTAAAGAAATATGTGAAACACTCTAGCTGGCGATTGCTTGGGATGCCGCCATCTCAAAAAACCGTTCACAAGCTGACAAGCACAGGAACTTCGATAATTTGGAGCCAAAGATATGCTGTACGCTCAGGGGCGTACTTATTCGTCTTCGCATTCTCACTGCTTCAATTGGTAAGTCTTGCTGACTAACAGTAACTAGACTGAATATTCCTCGAAAGCTAACATCACGACTTCCAATATTATAACGAGGCTATCCCAAACTGTCTTCATGAGTGACGTCATCACAAAGCAACGTCGCAAGACCAGTTGTCTCATTAACAGTGTCATGTGTCAAGATAAGGCAGGATGGGCTGCGAATCATAAGCTCTCTTATTACGGTTAATTTTTGGTTAAATTCAGTTATGTTAGCTGCGTCGTACGGAGGGCCTTCCAGAGACGAGGGTTCTAATAGAATAAAATAGTATACATCAGAATCAACTTACAAACTTAAACTATTCCGTAGAAACAATTCCGAACTTCGACTCTGCGCGTTGTGATGATAAATACGTAATACAAAGTGCCCGTCAGCGAAACATGCGTATCGTTGCATCTGGTTATAACGAGGTGAAAGTGGCCCCACAATCCGACATTGCCGCCCCAATCATTAAATCAGCAAACTGTTCCCATTTATTCTTAGGCAAAGTTTTTAAGCTATAACTTCATTACATAACGTCACCATTTGAGTGGACCGCAGTTTAAAACAGCTACAAAATAAACCGAACATCTGCGGGTAAGTTTTCCAAAATTGGCATTTATTTCCGCGCCCAAGCTGTCTTCACCATCAAGAGGCGTCTTGAGGGTCGACCAAGCGTATCACAGCATCGGTAGTGCTAGCCTGCGCAGTGAACTGTTGGACCCTAATGTTGTCCGATTAACGCGGTGGCTTTACCCTAGAGCACCATGCTGAATCGCCGAGGGTTACGAATGTCCAATTTTTATGATTTAGTTTTAAACTGTCTGAAAGTTTATTCTGTTAACCTTTCCCCGCCCAGTGCCACAATTTCGCGGCAAGCTTTTTTTCTTGCCCTAAACTTGTTGCCGCGCTAAGCCTGCGTACTAATCGGTGGTAATTAAGTATACTCTCAGTAGTGATCACTTGGCGACCAAAACGTTAGGTGCTGCTGTCTGTAGAAAATGAGTGCACGAATTTGAGACATGTAGGAAGAGTTGAGCGACACCTCGTCTTTATTTTTGTGCAATTTTTTGCGAGAAAGATAGAAAGCATTGACTCGTTAAATATTTATTAGATGCCCCAGAAGTTTCCAGGTTTGATCAATGCTTTCGTGACAGATGAACAAACTTGTAATGTTCACTTTTGTATGTGGGTACATTAGCTAACACAATTTCGAGCTCATAATTTTCTTCCTCAATTCTTTCTTAACCAGATATCCGACGGTTACACTTAAAGCATGGCAGTCGAAAAAGTACCGAGTTAAAAGACACATGCTTAGCCAACTGAATAAAATTTTATGTTAAGATCATTGCAATTAAAGGGCCTGCAAAACCTTTTTGTATACAAGATATTTATCATTCTTTTCTTTTATGATACACAGGCCGACTGTCACAATTGGTACAGGAGAAGATTGCTTTATGGTGGCTTAACGTACCAAAGCGACTCAGACTGAAGGACGCCGTAGTTAAAGGCTCCGGAATTTTCGACCACCTGGGGCTCTTTAACCTGCACTGACATCGCACAGCACACCGGCGACTAGAATTTCGCCTCCATCGAAGTTCGCCTGCTGCGTCCGGGATAGGAACAAGAATAGACAAAAGTTTTGCACATACGTACTCCTTCCCGCGATTGTGCATTGGATCACAAACCACTAAATTTATGAGTCAGCAACAAAGGCATTACAAGTATGTTGCACTGAAGTGCTGTATAATGACTTCTAGCACAAGCTGCATTCTAAACGTGCCATTCAACAGCTTTTTTTTTAATGCAAACGCATTACTCCTGCTTTTACGAAAAAGACGCCGGCGTGTGTATGTGTGTGTGCGTACTCGCAGATGGCAGAGAAAATCCTCAGCGATGGCATGAAAAATGAGCTGACGTCATCAAGTGGCCGCATGACCCACACAGCAAGCTGTACACCCCCACTTCAGACAATCCTTTACATGTTGTCCGTCTACATATACTCTCCACTGAACGACTTCCATGTGGAGCTAGTTTTCCAGACATTCATTCCAAAATTGTGGCCCAAGATTTTGTCATACAGTGTTCCGGGTGGTGTCATACGATTTTTAGTTGCGAATAACTTGCATGTGCTAGTCAAGTTGGAGGCCAGCTTGAGGCAGGGATGCAAACCGCTGACGTATGCACCTTCCCTGGTATGTCTTAGTATAAAAACTGATTCCACCGTTCGCCGTTATTTATTCAGGGATTACTGCAGCGCCTGAAGGCACTGTTGCAGTGGAGACGTACAACAAAATCGAGCATTACAAGTGCCATTGTCAGTTCAGGTAATGTTACTATTCTAAGAACACATGGAACAGCCATAAACAACGCTCGAGTATTCAATTATGCATTTTTAGGATGAAATTAGTTTATGAATAAATGCATGAAACACTTCCAGAGATGTGAAGACATCGATGTTTTTAGGCAGCTTGTGCCACACAGAGATGACATACGGAAAGAAAAACTTCTGATAAGCGTTAGTTCGACAACTGGCTTCTTGTACCTTAAAAGCGTGACCACAATGTGGCAGAACACACACAGCTTTATCAATCCAGGTTTTATCGAAATGGTGTTGTAGAACTTTTTTTATTTTCTGCGTAGGCGCTTAGTACACAGAAGTTCCGAACCAAAAGATGCCTTCATTGCTGAAACGCTGCATCGATTATTGTCACTGGTGACAATACGAGCTACACGGTACTGTACGCGTTCAAAAAGAACTGCTAACGCAGCCATGCGTGGATCCCATAACCCGCTAGCATAGTCAAGAATGGGTCTAATGTGTTTGTTGTAGAGCAGTTTTTACTTTTGATTGGGTCTCCGGAAGGTGACCCTCCTATTCACCTAGATCCACCCGGGAATCAACCCCCCCATTCCTTCTCTCCCTGCACCCACCCATTCGACACCCTCACTCCCATCCGCTTCTAATGCCCGGCGGATCCTCCCCGTTTGGGCCTGGAGCACCTGACCGGCTGGAAGGAATAGGACACCCTGTTGTGCTCCGCGGACACGGTCACGCAGCAGAAAATCAACGGACCGGGCCGCTGCTGACATGGACTATCATGAACGTCTGGGTGCGGGGCCCTGGGGCCTACGGCATCTAAAACCCTTGTTGATGACGTCAGGCTCGACGGCACATACCCACGGCGGGGGATGGGGCAGGGTGCATTGCAAAAACAAACGCACTCATGGAGAAGGAGTGAAGGATTTGGACAATTGTCTGTCTTATACTAAAATGCGTAGAAAATGAAAATATTGGAAACAAAAGAAAAAGCAGGGAATTCTCATTCTTGCAGGCGAATTTAGCGGATGTAATTATATATTCGTGAATATAAGCGCACACACCCTTCCTCCAATGAAGGGTCCTCATCCCCCTCCATATGGGTGGTGTCACACGCGTGTGCGTGTGTCACACATCGCGCCACCGGAATCGGTGCACAGTGGATCACACTGCCTCATGCCTTAGAATTCACGCACGTAAGCAGCCCTAAGCATTTCTGCCCACTTTTTAAGCTTTGTTTCCACCGCAGTGGGTATGCCGATGTTCGGAAACAAGCAGTACAAAGTAGGATGCCAAAGCCACCGGAGTAATGAGGCTGGTCATTCATGATGCAGAACAAATTGCAGCAGTCTCACACAAAATGGGCATAATATTTTCAAATTCGACCACAAAACTAGAATGACAAGGAGAGACAGGTTTGGCGTAAGTCACAGCCCAGACGCTTGTACAATACGTTTAACATCAAGGAGAAAATTCACGAACAATTCCTCCGAGCCGTGCTGCTGTTTGAGAAAGCCGTATTTCGCCCCCCTTTCTTTGTAGCCGGCGCTGGTGGTAGCAACTCCAACTTGACGTGAAGGCTGTCGTTTTCCACGTAGCCCCGAGTCATAAGGTTGTCGAGGTTAAGCCAGTCACCATCGATGTAAGCACCTGCGTTTTGCGATTCTTTGGGCTTGTCAAACCATTCACCATAGCTCCCCGTAGCTTGGAAGCTCACAGTTGGGCCGTCCTTCGGATGCAGAACGCCGAGATCGAATGTTTGCCGAAACGGCCACGGAACAATCTCGTCCATATTACCCTTGCACAGAGCCAAGGCAAGATAAAGAATCACAGATCCGCCGTCTTTTTTGAGGTAGATACCAGGACACAGGCAATATCCACGCAGATACACCTGACTGTGCTCATAATTAGCAAAGCCTTGGTGCAGCGCTGTCTCTCTCAGTGCATTCACACCTGGTACAGAAAAGTTGCAGACCGTTACTACGAGTTGTGTGTATCGCAAAGCTTGTGTGATTCTATCGAGTGCCGTCTCACTGTATGCTTTAAATTCAGCTTTAAGCGAACCAGCGGTGTCCGTCATATGTTCTCGAGTAGCGTTTGTCACATAAGACAGAGCATATCTGAGCGTTTCTTCCAATCCGTTTACGCTTCCTGGAAGATTATTTACTGCATCATCCTGCGCTGTAAAACCAGTCTGGCCTTCCCCATTAGAGACGGTAGGGTCACGAAGACGCTTCTTAAAAGGCTCTTCATCTGGCCGTGACTTCGCGGCCAGTTCCGTTTTCATTGCTTCTTTGAAATTATTTACGCCCTGTGAGATTTCGTTGAATCTCTCACTGTGCGTGCGAATATCGACAGCTATTTGCTCTATGCATCGTCGGATTTCTGCTACCTGATTTTGAAGTCCTATTGGGAAAAAAGGCAAAAATGGTTTTTCCTCCCGGCTGCCCGACGCTACTTGGTCTTCGGATTCAGCTGGGTCCATTCGTGTAGAGCAGTCTGATGTGAGGTGCGAGCACACGTCCACGCAAAGAACATCGGCTGAACACCTGGGGCAAGCAACTGAGTGGCGTCCACATTCGGTTTGAAAATGGCGGCACATCTCCGTAGCAGACGTCACAGTCTGGCAGCCACGTTCGTTGTTCCAGCAAGTCACCTGCGAAATAGGGGAGACAGCGTTTACATAGCAATCAAATCTGCTTATCTGTGCTCTAAAACTTTGGTCCCCTCGTGGCTTAAGCTATATTAAACTGCAGTGCTGATAATCTCCTCATGGAGTGAGAAACTGTTTATTCATAAAATGTCACCGCAAAATGTCTACTCTAACTGAAGGCGGAGTGAAAGCGAATATTTCGCTTGTTCGAATTGCATCAGTTAACGTATTTCGCGCGATTTATAGTTCTTCATGACATATTTAGGGCCACATCCTACATTATTCTGACACCTACGGGGCTAATATACCTGCACAAAACATTCCCAAACATGGTTTTCGGGACTATTAACATCAAAGAAGTGTATGAAAGCCGCTTTTGTACGCAGGTGAGGCGACTAGGCTGGCTTAAACCGGCATCGGCAGAGCAGTGAATAGGCGACAAGGCAGAGTCAACAACAATGCACCTAAACAAGGAATAAAATTTGCAGCCACAGCTGCTAGCGCGCATCTTTAAAGTGGACATGTAAGAAGGTCGTGTTCGAACCCGACCGCGGCGGCTCCGTTTTTATGGAGGAAAAACGCTAAGGCGCCCGTGTGCTGTGCGATGTCAGTGCACCTTAAAGATCCCCAGGTGGTCGAAATTATTCCGGAGCCCTCCACTACGGCACCTCTTTCTTCCTTTCTTCTTTCACTCCTTCCTTTACCGTTCTCTTACGGCGCGGTTCAGGTGTCCAGCGATATATGAGACAGATACTGCTCCATTTCCTTTCTCCCCAATACCAATTATTAAGAAGGTCGAATTCTTAGTCTCAACAATAAATTAGTTCTTCAAGCTGGCGCTTATTCGCAGAGATTCGTATCCGCAGTTTCAGCTTAGTACTTAAAGTGGCGTGCGTTGGTGCAAAACTTCAGCCGGTGTGACAGCGTGCCCTTGGTGTTGTCTGCAAAGAGCGCAGAGTAGCAGGTGAACCTGATCGCCGTTATCTTCACACTTTCGGTTATCGAACTGAAAAGAATTCCCTACGGGACTGCTTCTTCAGGCACGGGAAGTTTCGCTTTCATCGCCACCACATTTTGTGCTTGATTCAGTGGAATGGGACGAAACGTTCGAGGCAATTGTTTAAAACACGAGCGTGTTAGTTGAATTGTACAAAAGCTGTAATATACGAATACAACCGCCTCAGAATTTTCAACGCAGACATGCACGCAAGCATTTCAGTTGTTTTCGAAGTTCAAAACGACCATTGTCATCTTGCTTAGTATAGGCCGGGTTGCGCTACCAGTTTAATAATAATAATAATAATAATAATTGGTTTTTGGGGAATGAAATGGCGCAGTATCTGTCTCATATATCGTTGGACACCTGAACCGCGCCGCAAGGGAAGGGATAAGGAAGGGAGTTTGGGGAAACAACTTTTCTGCACTTCTCGGGGTATAGATGATGGGTCTTCTGGTTTCTTTGCGTGCTGCTTTTTTGAAACAATGATGAAAAGGCAGGCATCTCTATCTGTTTTTATTGCGCGCTAGGTGCAGTGCAGGCCTTGCAGACACTTTAGGTCCCACTCGCGAATTCTTGAGCTCTACGTCTTTCTGAGCAGTATAATGCTTACGGCGCAGCTACAGAAACGTGCGAAGTGCTCCGTTGGTTTCCATCGTTTGACGCCAGCAAAGTTCGTATTTGCTCCAGGTGCGTCATATTCGAGAAAACAGAAAATGATGTTTGCCTGACCTTGCTTTGATATTATTTGTGAACTAGCGTTGCGGAAGGAAAAAAGTGACTTGCTGGAACCGGTAAAATACAATCCAAAGTGGACAAAGCGGGTAACGCATCTGAGTTCCTTGTGAGTGTCACGTCTGTTCAAGACAAGTTCATCTCGATTTAGCTCGCTTGTGCGGCTGATTCTCCAAAACTACAGCTTCATCCCCACCATCATCATCATCAGCATGATTACGCCCACCGCAGGGCAAAGGCCATGTCTCTCTAATCGACCCTCTCCTTTACAAGCTGCGCCAACCGTTTCCCCGCAAACCTCATCCGCCCACTTAACTTTCTTCCGACCCTTGCTACACTTGCTTGCTTATAAGGAGCAGCGGTTATTTCTCCTTTACCTTATGTGCCAACCCCAAGCCTATTTATTCCTCTTGACTTCGACTAGGATCTTAGTAACCCACGTTTTTTCCATCACCCACTCCGCCCAGTTCCGGTCTCTTATCGTTGCACCTATCATTTTTCTTTCCATATCTCGCTGCATTGTCCTGAACTTAGGCTGAAACCTTTTCGCTAGCCTCCACATTTCTGCCCCTCAGGTGAGAAACAGCTAGGCAAGACTGTTGTAAACTTTTCTCCTGAGTGATATTGCTAATTGCCATTCATGATCTTAGAGAACCTCCCTTATGCGCTAGATCCCATTCCGATTGTTCTACTTATTTCTTTCTTGTAATCCGGATCAGCTGTCACTACCTGCCCAAAGTAGGCGTCCAGCACCTTGCTACCAATTGTGAACTGCTGTTTCCTTGTGAGGCTGTTGAACATTACTTTGGTTTTCTGCATGTTATTTTTAGACCCACCGTTCTGCACTGCCTTCAAACTCATTTATTATGCTTTGCAGATCAATGAGTAACTCCTGACGAGGGCTATTCTCTGCTATTGTATTACACCGCTCGGATTTATCTAACCACATGTCATACCTCTGCAACCCTCATTCTGCTAAAGAAATAGCTACCCCCTTAACCTGTCTCCTCTCTTCTCTTCAGCCACGGGCTGAACAGAGGCCACTTACGGCGAGAACCGTTATTGGAAGCCGACACTTAGCCGCCACGTACCTGAACTATTACTGTGGCTAGACACCATGAAGTACGTTAGTCACTTTAACAACACCACATGCTAATCCAAGCGGCCAAGTTTCATAAGAACAGAAGCATATTGGTAGGGAAGAGAGAATGAAAGCGGCGAGAAGAAGGCCACTGTTGGTAAGTGCCATTCCTCCAGACGCCAACAACAACAACAACACAAACAAGGCCGGGCAACAAATCCGAGGCAACAACCACGACAAAGACAAATGGAAAGAAGTCTTTTGTCGACAGAGATATTGGCTCCCACAAATGCTTTAGCAAAGCCGCAGCCTATTTACGCGACTAACGCTTTTGCTTAAGAATATTTGTTTACTATTCAGCGTGTCGGGAATTGTAGCTAAGCGCGTTGCCATGTTGATATTCAGATGTAAAATCCACTGCATTTTTTCTAACACGCAGGACCACTGGCGCGAACAAGGGATGCATGCAGAAAACTGCTAGTTGTTTTCGATATAACTGTGCCTCAAACTTCGCTCGTGAAGGTAGATAATGCTGGATTGCATGAGATGGATGAATGAAATTGGGCTCTTACGATGGCGCCATTTTTGATGCTTCTCGCAGTGACAGTAGCGGTAAAGTACAATTTACCGCTACAATTTCCTTTTTTATTCAAAGTACGGCGCGCTGAATATAAGAATTAGGCAGTTTCATAACCGCCATGCACGGCTAACAGCAGTCAAGACACGGACAAGAGCAGGCTGTCACTAAAACAAAAAATATGCAACGTTTATGCAATGCTGCGCTGTGCACGAAACTCGTGCTACAGTTGTGCGGTGCTGTCGGCGTGTGCGTAATAATGTCGCACTGTGCAGGAGCTTTACACGCGAGGTAAACCCTAACGCCTATAGCCCAGTTTTCCGCATTACACAGCAGGCCGTTCTAAGCAGTGGTTCGCCTAAGCATGGAAAGCTCTGCGATAACAGGAGGAGACAGCGAAGAACACAGCAACGTGCTGTGAGCAGGGCGCGTCGTCCGCACAACACAAGAGAAGCACAGCCATTTCGTCTCGGCAGAGGATCGCAAGCATTTAAAGCAGCGGAATCCGAGGCTGACAAGGCATTGCATTCGCGGGTTTTTTACAATAAACATGTGATAACGCAAAGTGAAAACATTCACTATGTTTTTGGCTTGTGCGGTAATGAAAGTTGTGTATTAAGTGAATGTAGCGTGCTCCAGACAAATGACCGTAGGAATTACATTACCAAATGCTATGTGTGTACAAGATTCGAACTTTAACTTCTAGATAGTCTTTAATACACGTGAACGACACCACTTAATACACAGCATCCCTTAGATCAGAATAATGCTGACGGCCCCGGGCAGAAGTATAAACAACGAGGCACTGGGAAGGCGGAATTGAGAATCCAACTTCCCGAAAATTTCAGTGCCCTGATCCAGTTTCAATGACCTGCACTGTGGCTTATAAATTGTCTGGAGCGATGAAGCAGTTAGAATTTTGCGGAATTGTACCCGTCACCTGCTTTTACAGGTTTCATGCATTAGATGATGGTGGCGACAGAGGGGGTGACCAGGCGTCGGCTACACGGGCAAGAAAGGAATGATCTGGCTTTCGGTGTTTTCAGAAAAACCAGGCCGTGATACCTATTTGTCCAAATCCGAATAAATAATTTCAAATCTGGGCGAACAAACCCTAATTTTGATTCCCTGGCGTCGGCTTCACTTCAGCAAGAAAGCATCAGAATTTCCAGGATCATGCGCTTTTAACCTGCCCGGCTCTCGCTCCCTTCAACCAGAAAATTCACCTCCTCTGCACGTTCATACGTTTACCCTCTGGAGACGAGCAGCGGACGTTCAAAGCTTAATGTGGGCAACGCTGAGAATTGCGAACGAGAATAAGAGAAAAAAATTGGCACTGGCTACGCTCGGCTATGCCAGGATATACGTAGCGAAAGCTAAGGCACAGTTGGGTTAGCCTTGTTTAATCTTGTTTGCAAGTCCTGGTTAGTCTAGTTGTCTGGCTAGTTGTCACGTGGTTAGCCACGTGGTTGGTCACGTGGTGTGGTGGGAATGCGAGGAAGGCGAAACTGGAGTTCGTGACCAATGCAGCTTTCGCTACCAAAGTTAGTCGATATGGGCATAGTTAGGCAGAATGCGGATATGTACGCTAGCATGATGTGTTTGGGTGCTGCGCTGCTCTGCTAGGTTAGAGTGGTTGTTGGTTTGTGTGTTATTTCCTGCAAAAGTGAAAGGAAGACAGGTGTTGCCGGTGTGCAGGTGCGCAATGGCGCAGCGGCACAGGGGCAGGTGCTATGGCAGGTTTTCCCATCAGCTGGACTTAGGTCGAGACCCAGGTTGGTTTTCCCGAGCAGCTTCTCACGATTAAATAGGCTGCCTCTGACACAGTGGGCGGGTGAGCAGCCTGTCACAAAACCAGCTTCAGCCAGAGAGACAAACAACAGCGGATAAATGGGCGGAATGGCCACTACAAGTGCCAGCACACCAAAAACAAGCGTGTTCGATGCCTCATTTTAAATTTCGCTCACCTCTCTTCCCAGGAGCTGATCGGCAGGGAATTCTTTCCAGTCAATGTCTTCGTCCTGGCACTCGTACCCGTCCAGCGGACAGACGTGCAGGCCTTCCTGGCCGCACTGCGCGTAGCAAGACTCGCACAGCACGTGCATGCAGGGCAGCAAAGCGGTGCGCTTGCGCACGAGGCCACAGGCACTGCAAACTCGGCTTCGAGCAATAGGCCTTACGAAGTTCAGGGGCTTCCAGTCGAGTTCCGGTGAGAACCCAACGAGGGTGTACCGAAAACTTGCAGGATGCATTGCTGTTTACGGGCGGTCGCGGCAAAGGTGGATTCAAGAATGCTTTTTTCGGCCCCATGAGGCGCTATTTTATAGTTCTTTTTTCTCTTTTATCAGCAGTCACCAAAACGATATTTGCGGCCACACTGCAGCCTCTAGCTCAAGGCTTAACTGCGTCTGCGCCAGTGACGTACACAATCTTCGCGTGAGGTTCGCAGCGTATCCTATTTCATTGAGCGCTAATCATTCTCACGCTGTCCCATTGAAACTTAGCTTTTGAAAGCAGTGTTTAGTCACAAAATGCGAAAGATACGCTACTGTGGTTTGGGTTGGCAGAATTTATCAATGCTTTGCTTGGTCATAGGCACAGGGGCCAGTATTGAATGTCAGCCGAACTTAAAAATGCGCGTGATTGCTCGGCGCTCTTGATAGAAGTTGTCCGCAACATCAACAAAGAGCGCACTTAAATTTGATCGCATTCGCAGGTCTGGGATCAGCGCATCGGCATCAAGCATGTCCGGGCCCTTGATACTGATCCCTGCCCATTCAGGCGATAGCTATTAGAACACTGCGATGTAGAAAACAACCGAAAACATATAGTGGTGTCAAGGCTGCCTTGCATAACCGTATTTACATCCGTACATGGTTTTCATGTCACCGCAAAGCCCGTCCTCCATTCCACCGCGCACACTCATTCACCTCACCCAAGGCCATTGCTGCGTTCCGGTGTCGGATGTGCACGGTGCCTATGCTGCCGTTGGAACGAAATTTCCGAAGCCTGGTCCCTCAAGGCCCCGCGCCTTTTCATGATTAATGATACTTAGATGTCCATCAATTCGGCCTTTCCAGGTTATCAATCGCCACGTCACATGAGGTCTAATATAGATGCTGAGGGCAGCCGTAGACTCCAAAACAAACTGCTGATCACTCTCGCGCACGTATGCATAGCGCCGGTGACACCAGCGTGTGAGCTTCGGCGGGAATAGTGTGCTGTCGTGAAGTGTACACCTGACAGTCGACGGATCCTCAAAAGCATTCTACTAGCAGTCGCGCTCTGACATTTTTCTTTAGTGCCTGAGCGAAAAACTTGCACGCACATCTGTCATCGCAACGGCGCCCTGAACTACAGTTCTAGTGTGTTAAGTACGTAGTAATTATGATCGAGGACGACCCTCGTGATTAGCTTTGTTGTGATCGTTGCAGTTTATACGTTCGTGAATGTTTCCTGTGGGTAGCTAGATGAAACGAATGAAGGAACGTTCCGCCCAAGTGTGGCCTGCCGGCTATAGCCGTCGGCAGGGAATGAGCGCGTAATATTGACTGGTCGATCGTTTTTCTGTCGGAGAGACCTGCCTCGCGTGCCGGTGCTTCTCACGCTGCGTGTATGATGACCCGCACTGGGAAACAATTTCTTTATTGAGCCAAACGAGAGGTGATGGTGACTGCATGCGGTACCTCTCGGATAGTTTAGATCATTTGCTGTATCTTACATCTATATCTTACAGTTGTATCTTAAAGCTGTATCTTACAGCTTTTTCTATGCCTCCGCTTTCTGTACCTTTTGAAGACAAGAAAAAATTTGATTTGATTTGATATGGGCCTTTTCACTGCGCGGGAAACATGCAAGACCACGAGCTCGCATTCCGTTTCATATAGCTACGAAGATTATGCACATTAACGTATGCATGAGCGAGCATTAAAAATAACGGAGCAGGCATCTTGCATTTTCATAACGGTCGCAACTTGAGCAAAGTAGCCCATTAAACGACCGAAATGAGAAGGAAACCGCGTCACCGGTCGCCTAACGAGCACAACACACTGATCAAGCGCAAAGTTCAGAACGCTATGAACACAAACAAATTTTCTGGGAAGTTTAACGTCGCTGCACAAAGCTTAGAAGTCAGTAAAGGCGGTACAGATGCAGTCGTCATGATGACGCTTTTGAGCGACGTATATACATCTGCCTGGATCGCCGTATTCGCCTAGCTGTCGCACGACGCCTGGCGTGGCACCTCGGCTTTTCGCACAGCAGAAACGTGTTATGATCCGCCCTCAGGCAGTCTCAACATAGCCACTAAATGAACTTCGATTTGCTAGGCCACCTAATCTTGCTGAAACCAAAGTGTTCGGGCACCCCAGTTCGGGCAGCTGAATAGACTCACACGCACCTGACAGTTGTAATGCCACGTCCGGCTGTCCCACGTTGCCCACTGTGGCTTATGTACATGTTGCTCTGGCCGCACCGGCGTTCTTCGATACGAAACTTCACGCCAACGCTTTCGGTGCCTCCACTGCTGCGTAGTCTTGCGAGCACCCGCTTCAGCATCCAACTACTTCCTGCGTTCACGAAACTGCTCGACAGTGGCTGTCGAAGGTATGGACATGATTAAGGCCTCCAGCAAAGGCGCCTTTTACCGTTTCTCATGTCCGCACAAAGCGGATACTGGTGTCCAACTGGCGGCCACACTCGGTTTGAACCCTTCTCACATCAGCGTGACATATAGATTTGGTTTATGGGGGTTTGTCGTTCTAAAGCGACTCAGGCTATGAGGGACGCCGTAGTGAAGGTCTCCGGAAATTTCGACCACCTGGGGATCTTTAACGTGCACTGACATCGCACAGCACACAGGCCTCTGGAATTTCGCCTCCATCGAAATTCGACCACCGCGGCCGGGATCGAACCCGCGTCTTTCGATCCAGCAGCCGAGCGCCATAACCACTGAGCCACCACGGCGGCCTCCAGGTACAGGGCAGCGACAACGGCGGGACCTTGCGTGTACCAACGCCTGCAGTGTTGCTTTTGCTGAGACCAGCGAGTCGTTGTTGTAGGGCACTGAAGGAATGGTGCATACCCACTGAGGGGGATTGGCCAAAGTCAGTTGCCGAACTGAAATAACATATACACGATCATTTAGCTAAGTTTGGTCGACGTTTGGTTAACTCTTTAGTGAAAAAAATTATGCAATTTTGAAACTCTTAACGAATAAACAATTCCCATTCTTTGTTAGCTGAAATCACTCTGAGAATCAAATGGTTTCCGGACAAGTCTCCGGTTGCATGCACCAGGGTAGAGAACCGGAATTCAAAGAGCAAGCCCTGATCGGACGAGTGGGATGCCTGAATAATTTCTTCGGAGGCAGGCGATCCTCCCGCAGGAGAGCAGAAACTGATCAGGTGATTTAATTTCGCCACGTGGACCTTACATATTCGGCGGAGAGATCCCCGATGGAAATAAAGAAAAGATACAACCTTTGTATTCTGCAGCACAAGAGAGCCATGAACACCTATCATTGGCTTGTCCTACATACACGCGCACTCCAAGGAAATGCCTATTGCTGAACATCCGTTGCAGCAAGGACAGGCTCATGGCTCGATGATTTTTCATGCGGTAAGCGTTCAAACATGCGATTGTCAAATTCGCAGTGTTTGGAATAAACGGGACCACAGGTTCACAAAGGAGGATTTCGCTAAAATTCATCGATCATTTTAGGCGCATCCTCACAATGTCTAGACAACGAGTTAAATAGTACCTCTTTAACAAGCGGCGGGGGAAAAATAATGGGAACGGCTCAGAACAGCGTTCCTCGAGCTTTACAGTGCTGCCAGCAAGTATAATGAACAAGCAAACATTGCATGAAATCTTATTTAAAGTCATCTCAACCGCAATGACTCGGCAACGAATGCACAGTACAATCACGGGCCCGAAATTAATAGCTCCAACATATAGCCTTGCAACAAATGCTACGATCAGCCTTTTAGTGCGTAAAAGAAAATTTAACAAAACTGTTTATTGTTTTTGCATGCACATTTTTAGCATTCCCCTGGAGGAAGTGGAAAAACCAGAATTGGGCGTCACCCGTCTTGTTGCTAACCAGTACTGAGAGACTACGACCAAAAGTTTCCACAGTAATGAAGTGGTCAGCCCAATCTTGGTGACGTTCTAAGTAGGTTAAATATTAACAGTGAAGAAAGCCGGGTTCGTCGTAAATTTGGGGCCAGCCAATCCGGGACTAACCTCTAAAGTCAATCGAAAAATTCGCACTGTTAGAAGCTCAGACCAAAAATTGAAATCAAGTACCAGGGCTTTCATAAGAAGAACAACATTTCTCGCTCTTTTTGGCGAGGTGCAACGTAGGCTAAACGTTACCGGTGAAGAAAGCAGGGCTCGTCATGATTGCGGGGATAGTCAATCCAGAACTAACATGTCAAGACCGTACAAGAGATGGCAGTTTGAGAAGCTCAAAGAGAGAATTTAGCTCGGGTATGCGTGTTACCATCTTGTCGCCTCTTCAATACCTGACTGTGTCTTTCTACAAGGTTGCTACCCTATTCGATGTTTCGACCCCCACTTGGGGGCCTCCGTGGTTTTAATGAATTCGCATCTTTTCTTTTTCCTTCCCAGAAGTATTTTCTTACGTTCTCGCCTATAACCGACATTTCAAGCAGTTATGGCTGGTGTCAGATGCTTCTGGAGGGAATGCCGCATTCGTCACGGTCACGTGCACAGGTGGGTTGCAGCTATACACCCACAAAAACATACCGGACGCGTTATCTACGCTACCATGTTGAAATGAATCCAGAACGAGTGAAGTGAACCACAGTTACCAAAAGGAGGAAACCTAAGTACAAACAATTAACATCAGTTCAGCTGGTCTGCAATTTGCAAGGCCCGAAAGCTGCTCATTTATAACATATATGGCTCACGCCGACATGTCAGTTTAAGTGGCTAATAAATTCTTACTTTTGTTCTTTACGTTCACCAGTCCAGTTTGAGTTTATTTTGAGGACGCTGATACCTGCACTCCTTCTTCGCTTCCCCCTTTCCACCACAGGCTCCCATTCTATTGGACGCGATTCAGGCATAAACCCAGAATGAGACACCATGCCTTTGCTTTGAGATCATTTCAGGCAAAAAGTTCCAGATGTTGTGCTGAATCATCTCTGATTTCGTAAAAAGATCAATAGATATTACTGGAACGTTCGTAACCTCAGCCGAAAATATTTTTTTCGAAAACATTATCGGGGTGAGCGCAGTCTCAAATCTTAATTTTTACATACCAGCCCAAAAATATTTCAATGACAAATTCTGGCTCTCTATGGCATTCGGGCGATGTATTTGTGTGCGTTATAAATACTTTTTCGAGTGTAAATGTGACTGAAAAAATATCAGATTGCTATCCGGAATGAAAAAAAATTAACGTTTTGTTTCCCGACATGCCTATTCACTATACTAAGTGTTTCAGCAGATGAAAATGAATGTGTCGAAGAAAATTATCCCGAAGCTACGAAAGACAGAATTTTCAACCTTAAACAACCGTTTATTTCAGCCTAATATGGTTTAAGTAAAAAATATAAGTTATGGCTGCATTTGTAGAATAATTTACCACCTTTCATTCCTAAACTTTAAATCAAAGCAATTTTGATTTAACGGAGAGAAGTAAGGGAAAAACTTTATTACTTCCAAATAGAAAAACGAAACTTGAGGTTGACGCTAAGCGATCAGAAGACGTTCGTGATGAGCTCGGTGGCTCGCTCATGGGCCTGGCGTTCGACAGCCAGAAAGCTGAGGAGCGCAGTATTCCTCTGTTTAAAAGTACTTAATGATAGCTCTTGCGAAGGGAACTGAACGGGGAAGCCAATAAAATATTTCGACGTTTCGTCAAGTGCGCTCCGATGAGCGCTCTCTCGGCGATATTGTTCGGACACAAAGAAAGCATTTGTGTTTATGGATTCCGTGCCGGCTGGTCCTCGCTTTGTCGGGCTCCACGCAATAGAGCACGTTGAATTTCCTCTTTTTCAGCTTTTGGCTGCCATGCTGTAAAGCGGGTTCATTCGATCTTCAAAAGGATAAACGGTCTCGCTTAACGCATCACTAGGGACAAGTCCCTGTCAGATGATACCACTCATCGAATACCATGCGACAACTGCGGTTTCTTTAGCTTCAGCCTTAAAGACGCAAGACAGCGAGCGATGGCAAACTGAAGTGGTTCTGTGCCATGTCACGCCATGTCACGCCAATCGCCTTACTCGGTGAAGAAGTAGCGTTAAGAGACGACAGAACGTTTGGCGCTAGAGCTTATCTAATTTTTCTGTCGTTTTAAACAAGTCATTTTAAAACCGTCACATAAACGGGCGTTTTCGGTTCAAAGGTCACTTTTCTGCGACTTCAGCATTATTGTTTTTTACTTCGACGTACTCAGTTTCATCAGCTGTAACAATTTTTGCGGATAATAACAAATAAAAAGGAAAACGTATGTTTTCTGGTCTCAGAGAGGAACTTCAAATTAAGATATCAAAATTGATAAGTTTTACATCTTATATTCATTCTACATATTTAATGTTCACCAGTATAGATGACTCGAATCACATAGAAAGGTAAAATATTTGCAAGGTCATTAAAAAAATTTGGGAGTGTGTTCAAAAATTTCTTTTTAATCAACTACTGAGCGGTGCTTTGACGCCATTTGAGATGTTTAAACTGCGCTACACTCACGAATACACATTACCAGAAATAAATATTTCAGGCTTACAGCGCACACGTTATGGTGAGTTTTGATGAAGTTGTTTTTACAAGTCGAAGGTGGTCGAGCGCAACGTAAGGCTCATGTTGTCGTAGAGTGATCCGTATATCTGGACCATAACGGGAAATGAGTGACAGTACCAGGAGAACTATTAAAAGAACAACATTAATTTTTTCTAAGCTAAAACATAGAGTCCCGTTTTGCGAAACCTCTCCTGTAAAGCAAAGCACTAAATATAAAGCATTCTCGTTTCCGTTGCGGATACGCGAACCGTTTATTAAAAGTTTAACGAACAGCTGGCTGCTCGATACAGTCACGTTCGCTGCAGCCGGGATTTCGAGGAAAGCGATAAACAAGCTGCCGTGCAGTAAGCTTCTTCATCCATTGGACCACTGTGAGAAACTGAGCATTGACCGGAATATTAAGCGCTCAGTATGACCAGTACTGATCCTGAAACGACTCGTGCTGCATTTTCTGAGACAGGAATGTTCGCGATCTTCCAGAAATCGTACACGTGTGAATTTTATTTCTCCACTGGGACAGGCTCACCCACAAAGGCAAGGTGAGCAAGAAATCAGGCATGCATCTCGTCAAGTCAATGTTTTCTTTATTTCCTTCACGACCGAAGTGGTTAACAGCGGCAGGTTAGCTCCTGCTGTATTGCGCTTTCCGACACAGACGCGGAAATACATGCTACACCGAAAGCCATAAAAGTGAGAAATGAACATAATGTGGAATGAATTTTTATTGAAAACTTATCTCCTCCAGTTCGTAGTCCTTTTTAAATGCCTTAAAAGGTCGTAGTCCTTTTTACGCCCCATCTATCCTTCTGACTCGCATTCACCACCATTTCTCAGAAACATTTTGTGTTGTTCGCCCAGTGCGGCTGACACAGGGGCAATTACACAAATCTAGTTATACATAGTCAAACACATGAAGTAAAAAAAAACGCTCGAAATTACCGAGATAAAGATTCTTTATTTAGGACATTGCGTGACGTGTTTTTTGCGATTAATGCATTTCCTTCATAGTAGAGCCGACTCAAAAAAATAACCTAGTGGACACAGATCATAAAAGAAATAGAATAGGCGGACGAGATTTTCCATGCTAGATAGGCTAAGCATGAAAAGCAAGCTACTTAAAGCAATGCCAGTGGAAAGACTGGCTTTCATCCGACGCCTTCTGCCGGCGAGGCTCACGGCAGCACTTCCCATTTAATCCGAAGCTGGTCCTCGAACACGTAGCCGTCGGTCCTGAGACTGCAAATATTAAATGACGGATGAGCAAAATAACATCCTGGGTTACTTGATGTTGTAGGCTTTTGTACCTCTTCATATAGAAGATTTGGCATAATTTCAACGAGGCATGGCGCCACACTATGTCGTGGGTGTATGACCCCCAGCCGTATTTTGTGTTGGAATGGCCACTCAACTGCGTCGTCGTTGTCACCCTTATGGAAGTGCATCTTCACATGCAGGCACAGAGATTCACCTTGTTTCCTGAAGTATACACCTGGCGTCATGCAGTAGCCACACTGGTACACCCGCTCGCTGTAGTACACAGCCGAGCCTTGCTTCAGCGCTTTTTCTTTGAGCGATTTCACTCCTTTCACATCAAAGGTCACATGCTCTCCTCGTAATTCATCTCTTCGAAGCAATGTCTGAATGCGGTCCAGTTTCCTCTCGCTGTTCTGTAGAGTTTCAGATTTCAATTCCTGAATTAATGCCAGAATCTGTGAACAATTGCCAGAGCTCTGTCTCGTTACTTTCACTAAACCATCTTTAAGCGTATTTTCAAATGTGTTTGCGGTGAGACTGTCCTGAACTAGTCTCGTTGCTTGCATCAGTTCTCCTCTGATAACTTCTTTAAAAGTGTTTATCCCGTGAGACATCTCGTTCAATCTATCACCTTGGCACTAAAAATCAGATATTAACTGCCCTAGATGAGCTCTCATTTTCACCGCCTGCTCCTCAATGACTCGTTGGAATGATGTTGAAAGTGCTGCGTCATCCGTGTTGTTCATCTGATGGCCAGACTCGGGTGCAAGAGGCGTCGACGGTGTTGCGCAGTCCGATCCCCGGTGTGCGCACACATCGCTGCAAAGAACCGAGGCCGAACACTTGGGGCACCGTGCAGAGTGGTGTTGACATTCTCGCTTGAAATGCACGGGGAGCGGGGAAGCAGCCACCACAGTCCCACAGTCCCACAGCCGTATTCTTCGTTCCAGCACTCAACCTGCAATTAGGAAAGCAAGAAATGGAAAAAAGGATTGCAATTTCTCGCCCGCTTCCGTCACCAGGCCCAAAGTGTTTATTTGTGACACGCTCAAAAATTGACACCCATCACCGATCCAATCATCTTCACTCTCCAGAATTGCTGAAGAAACATTGGAAATTCAGTATGGAAGTTGCTCAACAGCGATGATACTGGTTTTATTGATGCTTTCTTTGATTATTATTGCAAGCTGTTGGGGGTGGGTTGTGAAGAAGAAAACTTTAAATAAGGACCCAGTTTTTTACTGGAAGCCCTTTCTTGACTTGACGATAAGCAACGTGCTGTACTGAAGGGACCATTCACTTGGGACGAAATTAGGTCTGCCGTTTCTGACTTGGCGGCTCAGAAATCTCTAGGGCCAGAAGGCATTGCAAGCGAGTTCCATACAACATTTTCCCCTCGCTTGCGCTTGTTTTGATGGGGGCTTTGAAGGCTTCTTTTGGTGTTGGTTGTTTTCCTCGCACTTCATATTCCGGGCGTACTATAATAATTCCAAAAAAGCACAGATAGAAATTGGTTGAAAACAGTTAGAGGATATCGACCCATTTGCCTCTATAATGTAGATTTCAAATTTTTCGCAAATGTTCTTTGTAATCGTCAGAAGGTAGTTGTCGGTGACTTAATAGGCTCGCATCAGGTCTGCAGTATGAGAGGCCGCATCACCGAAACACGTATTATTAACCCATGAAATTAAGATTTTAGCCTATGCTCATAATGTCGCCCTCTTTTATACTGACAAATAGAGTCTGCTTGATGCGTTACATTCGGCTGAACACATTTGTGAGGTATCAGGCGCGGCTCTTATTTTAAATAAATCCAAGGGATTTTCGTTGGGTCATTTGGGAGCAAGGCCAAGTTACGGTCGTGGAATAAGCTGGGTCTGCGGCCCCCTTCAATACCTAAGGCTTCCTCTGAACCAAATTCGCAACACTGGAGCCTACTGGGATTCACAGATAATCTCCATAAGGCGACAAACTCAGGCTTGGATGGTTTGGGAACTTTCACTCTTTGCTCGGTCTCAATTCTGCAACAATTTTTTATTTGGAAAACCCGCCTATGTGCTGCATCTCTCCTATTAGAGGTAGAATTGCGGACGATGCAGAGAGTATCCTCTACCTTCATATGGCGCCCCCATGAGAACCCATGCGTCGTGACACCCGTTTTTTTTTTTCTATAGTCTCGTCGAAAAGTCTTGCTCACTTTTCTGTACATCAGCTTGCTTCTCGATGTTTTCTTTTCCAAATCGGCAAAGCATCCATTTTTTAGGAGCATTTCTTATTAGCTGTTTCTGTGCTGATTTTCCTTGCCTATTCGAGCCGAATGTGACGGGCCTGTATAGGGATTCTTGAAAGGAGTGTCTGAGACCTTTAATTTTCTCATAATGCGCTTTTCTTCAGACTACCTGTCTAGCTTCTCCAAAAGAAAGGTGACTAAGGCGCTTTGAGATTATTATTTTCTCATGCTGTTACACCGGCCAATTTTTCTGAAGTTCCTAAATTATTAGCAGTGTTTTAAACGTGCTAAGCGAATGCGCATTTTTTCTGGGGGAAAAAAAGTTTATTTTCAATGTCCACGCATCCACTCTTCGTGTCAAGGCATGGCTTCGTGCTAAGGAGGTGTTTGTGCCATGGACAGTGAATTGCTTCCTGTGCAATTAGACAAAGAACATTGACCCCTGTTTTATTCTGTGCAATGATGTTATGTTCTGCTGGGACATATTCCAGCGAACATTTCAAAAAGAAATTGTTTTTGCCTGTTGAGAAAAACTGATTTGTGCCACATAATCTATTTCTGTTGATTTGACAATGTAGTCTCTGGAAGAGTCGTATGATGCACCGCTGCACCAAATCATCGCGGTCGTCAAAGTCTGTTCCGTAAGCAGTGCCCTTTGGTGCGGGGAGTATATGCAGTCCTGGCAGAGCCGCCTAGCTGGCTCCTTTATCTACAAGTGCATGTGTGCGCATCCCAGACTTTTGATCTTTGGGAAGGTGATGACGCGCAGGGCTTTGGTGTACTTTATTAAACAGCCTATTGGTTTGTGGTGCATGCCCACTCAGGCTTTCTTTTTCGGCACTATTTACATCAAATAAAAACAAGAGGCTTGGTGGCACGCGTGTAGCGCGTACGTCTTGCAATCCAAGTGTGGTAGGTTGAAATCCTAATGATAACGGGTTTGCACATTTTTTTTGGATAGGGGAGGGGGATGGAGGGGTTTGTTATCTTAGGAAAGGAAATGGCGCAGTAACTCTCTCACATCTCGATGGGTGCCCGAACTGCGCCGTAGCGGAAGCGAGGAAGGACGGAGTGAAAGAAGAAAGAGAAAAAGACCTCCTGAAGATCTTGTTGTCGTTGGGAGGCAACCAACAACAATAACGTGCTGCACTGACATCGCACAGCATATCGGCAATTTCGTCGAAGCCGGATTCGAACCCGGCCGATATATATTTCATCGCTTTTACTTCACTTTGCCTAGAAAAACGCCCTTAAGATGTTTGTGAGGAGTTCACGAACCGTAGCACCAATTTATGTCCGTCACCATGTTCGGTTCTGCGCGTTGACTTTGCAGCATATATATCTATATAACAAAAGCATGAGTGTGATCCCGCTGGAGTGTTTGAATTACCTTCGGAAGATTTTATTTCTTTATTTCCACAAACGAGGAGGTAGAATTTTGTAGTGGAAAACAAGGGGACAAAGCTGCACCAGAGGCGACTTGACTAGAAACAAGCTCAGTTCACAACGGCAGCAGTAGTTCAGGATGGAAACTTGTTAAGCAAATACGAGAAAGAAAAACAAAAGACCAAAGCCACAATGATATAACAATTTCAAAACATTCAGAAATGCATGACAAAAAAATTGACAAGTGAGGAAAGACAAAAAAAAAGCCAAAGTACAACAGCGCGTACACGTGAAGACGCTTCATACAGATTTCTTGCGGAACAATTTGGCACATCGATATCACATTTCGAAAGACCATTGAGCAAACTGGGCAGCCAGTGGTAAAACATTTGCCGACCATAATTAGTACATAGGTGTGGAACACACCAAGTCTTTGGAGCTCTACTTGTGTAACGGGTTGCGTGTTTTGTGAGGCTAGCGAGATAGCTGTGAACGCCAATACTTTCTACATCTCTTCTGGAAGTTGGCAATAAGCGGTGCTTTATTAAGAGATGCAAATTTTTAGAGTTCTGTGCGCACTGAAAAGAGCAGTGGAAGGAAGATCGTGAGGCGTATTGCATATGACACGAACAACATTCTTTTCGAAAAACAAACAACTTATGAACGTTTGTATTTGAAGTTGTCCCCCATGCGAGGCAGCAGTAGTTAAGGTGACTGCGAGAAAGTGTTACATAAATGAGCATTTTTACGAATAAAGGCAAGTACCTCTGGGAATGGACCACACGTAGCACTTGTGCCCGTTAGCCAGCTACAAAATTTATATGGAGTGCCGAGACTTACCATGATCAAAGTGCACATCCTATCATTTGGTTGATCGTGCCGCTTCAATTGTAAAGGTGTTAAGCAGAATATCTGCAGGTAATGCGACATTCATATTTTTTGGGTGAAAGAGCAAGGCTTTGGTTTTTTCCGTGTTCATTATTAGACCGTTTTCGAGAGACCCCCCATGTTGTAGACAGCACGCTGTTAGCACCTAGAACCAAATGATATGGGGAATTTGGATGAAAAGTGCGCTGCCATCGGCATGCATAATCTAAAGTGGTGTCGAGATCAATGTTAATAAGGCCATTGACGAAAATGTTACATAAAACAGGGCTTAAAATGTTTCCTTGAGGGACAAATACATTAACATTAAGGACAGCATATGAGAAACCGTTTACATACGCAAATTGCTTTCTGTGACTCACGTATTTGTGATTCAGATAAGTCGAGGACCATACCTAGAATGCAATAATAAGTCAATTAGCGAAGCAAAACTTTTTGATAAATACAATCGAAAGCTTTACACAAGTTGACAAAAACACCTGAGGTTAATAAACCTGACTCAAGATTTTCTATAGATCAGTTCTTCTGCATAAAGAATTCCAGTTCAGTCGACATATATTTGCGGAAAGTGTGCTGATGCGGTGTTAATAAGTTATGCTTGTCAGGAAAGCGAGAAAACTTACACAGTATTATCTTCTCAAGTGCTTTGGTTAAAATGAGGAGTATGGAGAGTACCTTTGCCACCTGCATTCCTTTCTGAATTTGGCTTTGTGAGATACAGACGTTATCAAGTGGAGCAAGAAGAGGTCAAATAATACCAAGCACATACCTGACCGGCCTGATCTGCAAGCCATCAGCATCACAGACACTACTGCTACTCAACTCACGAAAATGAGTCTTATTTGAATTTCTTTTGTAGGATTCAAAAATATCGATTCCGTGCAGTGAGCATCACTGAAATGACACGTGCTCAGGCTGGCAGTTTGGTGAGAGATACTGGTAAAAAGGTCTTCTGGTCGTGACGTAATGAACCGGTCGGTTAGGCTTAAATACTCGGCCACGCCGTCGGTCAACAGCGACGTTAATTTTTCTGCGACACCGGCCTTTTAACGCTGACGCGCTAAAAGCAAAAAGTTAGAGAGGGAGACGATGAGGAAAGGAGGAAGGCGCCGCAGTTTCAGCCAGTGCCACGGCGAAACCGCGGACTGCTGCAAGAGATCCAGGCCTGTGCCCTCGAAGTAGGTCAGGAGAGACCGCAGTCCCTTTCCAGCTAGCAAGCGTTGGGGCTTCTGGAACGTGCAGCTCTCCTGTGGCTCAAAGAAAGTGCGCGCGCCCCTCCTCTTTTATACTCTATTGGTAACGTCACAGCTCTGCAGCGCCACTAGGCGGCTTCACTTACAAGTAGAAACTTCTGGTCCTTTACCAAGGACGTGCGGCACCTCATGCGATGTTTCGCTTACCACCCCGACTCCGTATTTCTACGACCGCGTGCTCTTAACGCCGTCGCGGCAATACGGGGTCATCTCTAGAAACATGGTTTACACCTAATGCAGATTTTATGAGCCGAAACCTTCATGGAAAATGAAAGGGAATGGTGAGTAAGACACCGTGACCCGCATACGTCGGCATTCCTTTTATCAAAAACGTTGTATGTAGATGTTCTCCAGCGCAATATAGTAGAAAGTTTTAGAATAGGGGACCCCAAGGCTTGGGGGCCCCATGGAAATAGCGGGCCCTAGCGTTACGTACGAGCGTGACGGTGAGTTTTGGAATAGGGCCCTCCACTATGCAGCGGGGCCACATCGATTCCAGCGCCACTACGGCGGAAGAAAAGACATTCTTAAGAAGATTTTAAAATAATCGTTTATTTCTTCAACACAAACAGTTATTAATGCAGGCTTACACTTTAAGAGCGAAAACTATAACAAGTTAGTGTTTTTAAACAGCTCGTTTTTGGTTTAAAGTGGAGGCGAAATTGGTCAGTGAAGTCATCTCCATGACAACCAAACGGTGCGTACTCGCTAAGCCTAGCAGATCTGTAAACACGAAGGAATCTGAAAATCTCAACGTCACTGGTGGTGTAGTGGTTAGAGAATCCGCTTCGCATGCGGGAGGTGTGGGGTTCGATTCCCAGTGCCGCCGGGTACACGCCGGGGATGCAATAGGTACAAGCTTTCCCCTTTCCTGGTGCTCGGCTTCTATACGGTGAAATGATTGGGAAATGGGTATTAGACCCTACCTTGAGTTGTCGACAACACCTTGTGCCAAGGCGCTCTTTGGCCAAAGCTGCCCTTGCGCCAAAAAATTCAGCATCATCATCATCAATCAGAAAATCGCTAAAATTTTGTGGTGCGGGCATCTTCAGACAAAGCGAAATCTTTGTGTGCCTTTCGTTTCCTTTGAATGTAATACACAGAGTAGCGGCGACAACGAATCGGTGGTGAAGCGAGAGGCCCCGCTTCGATGGGCGCGCCATGGTGGCTGAACGTAGAGCTGCACTTTCTGACGTCATACGAAGTGTACTCGCTAAGCCTAGCAGCTCTAAACACGGAAGCAATCTGAAAAATTGGCGTGTTCTATCGCTAAAATTTTGTGGTTCAGGCAAGTTCAGACAAAGCCAAAGCTTCGTGCGCATTTAGTTGACGAAGAACGAGGGACACAGCGTAGCGGCAACGACGGATCGGGGGTGAAGCGAGAGGCCCCGCTTCGACGGCCGCCGCCATGTTGGCCGAACGTAAAGCGGCGTTGGGGCGCACGCCACTTCGGCAAAATAGCGTTCGCCGCTGACGTTAACCCAAGGCGCAAGGTGGGCCTTCCGTTCTGCGCATGCGTACTTAAAATCCCCAAACTTCTTGGGGCCCGCGAAGCTGGGGTACCCTATTCTAAATCTCTCTACTGAAACCCCGCGCTTACCTCTCTTTTCAGCATTTCTTCTGCGGGCCATTCCTTCCATCCGACGTCTTCCTCTACGAATTTTTCGCCGTCTAGAGGACAGACTAGAAGTCCACTCTCTTAGCTCTGCTGGTAACAGGGAGGCGCACATCACATGCATGCATGGATGCCAGGCACTCGTCCTGTAGAGCAGACCCCAGGCGCTACACACCATGTTCCCTGGAATGGGCCTCACGAAATGCAGGGGCCTGCTGTCCAGCTCGGTACTGAAGCCGACCAGTGTGTAGGGCCTGCTCGCCGTAGGCATACCTGTTACGACGTGCCGTCGTCCAAAGGAAACAACGAATGGCCGAGTAGCGTGCAGAGCGCGCCGTGTTCACTTGCGGGCTTCGTGCTGCAGACTGACCGTGGGAGCAGGAGCGCCAGAGAGCTTCGCTCGAGCACCAGAGTCTAAGGTGTATTACGACCATAGTACCACACATACAAAAGAGCGGCGCAGCTGCATGCGGGCTCCCGGCGGGTATCACCTAACACGCTCGCTTTATCACGGCAGACGCGGACACGTTCACCCTGTCCACGACACAATACCAACATGCGTGCGCTCAGAACAGAGCCGCGAAGAGACTGCGGGGCGATTACATAAGTCGCTCCCGCCATCCCTTGTGAACTTGTAGCCAAGGCCACAATCAATTTTTTTTTTTTTTGCGAGACACGTCTATTTTCTTCGTGGAAGCTCACTTGGCTAGCATGCGTGGCTACCTTGCAAAGGCTCTTGCACGATTTAACATTAAATATACAGGTCTTTCAGATTCTATAGTTTGAGGTAGAATAGAAAGAGTATAGTGTTTTTGCTCCATTGTTTCTTTGTCGAGGTTAAGCAGCGCCTGGCAAAAAATACGCATCACGGGAACAAGAGCATAATGCACAGGGCAATCATAAAAAATTACGAGAAATTTAAGATTCGTCTTTAGTGTATGGCTTTACAGCTTAAGTGGCTTAACGCGCTTAAGTGCAGAATACGTCATTCTGAGCTTCTCATTCGTAGATCCCTGGGAGTCCTCATACCAATCCTGGTGCAATTCTGCAGTGGTTAAGCGACGGCCCTGCAATGGCAGGTGCTGCCATCGGTGGTCGCAAACGTCCACCTGCCCCGGCACGCAGATTGCTCACAATACGGTGGGCATGCCGTCATTTGAATTCCACTCTAGCTCGGGGGAGTGGAATGGTACTAAGAATAATTGATAAAATCCACTCTTGCCCTACCATATGCTATCAGTCGCGTTTAGCTCAGTTGGTAGGCGACTGTCCCGGTCAGACGGTGGTCTCTGGTTCGAACCTTGGACCAGGCGGCATTTTTCTTTACCTATGGAGCTTTTTAAATTTACGTTCTTTCCTTTGTAGTCGTACGCCGGTGCTTAACTGGATGCTGGTGAGTAATTATTCTCTTAACAGTGGCACAGTGAAGTGTTACCGCCTTGTCTACTCTATAGCTGGTCGCGTCTTTCTGCAAGGTTGCTCCGTTAATCAATAATTCGAACCCCACTTGTGAGCCTGGGTGGGTTTAATGAACTCGCATTTCTTTTGTTTTGCCATGCTGCGCAGTATTTTCTTACATTCTCGCCTAATAGCAACATTTGAAGCAGTTCTGGTTGATGTCAAATGCTGCTGGAAGGAATGTCGCTTTGGTCATGGTCATGTGCACAGGAGGACTGCAGCCTCCCCCCGGAAGCAACATAAGGGGGTGGTTATGTGCGCCACCATGGCGAAATGAATAGAGGACGAGTCAAGTGAAACACGAAGAGCAAAGAGGGAAACTTCAACATCCGTGTAGGTGGTCTGCGATTTTTCAGGGTCCAGAAACTGCTGATATGAAATGGATATGGTCCACGCCTACATGTAATTTCCAGGTCTAATAATTCCTTACTTTTGCACTTGTCTTTTACGAGTCCAGTTCGCATTTATTTTGACGGCGATTGTACGTGCTCTCCTCCTTCACTCCAGCCTTTTCACCTCAGGGTTCCATCCTAGAGGAAGCGATTCAAGTATAAATCAAGAATCAGAAACCATGCTTTTGGTTTCGTGGCACTTCACGCTAAACGTGCCGACGCTACGCCGAATCATCTCTCATTTGTTAACAAAATAATGAAAAACTAGTAACATGTTCGTAACCTAGCCCAAAAACGTTTTTACGGAAAAGTTTATTCATGGGCTGAGCTCAGTTGCGACCTTTTTGAAAGCAGTGAAGCACGACATGTGCGCTCAATAATTTATAAAAAATCTAAAACATTTCACAATACACCACAAATAGCTTAATGACGGTCTTTCTTTCAATGAGGTTCACCCAATGTGTTTTTGTGCGGTATAAATATTTTTGTAATGTAAATAAAAGACGAAAATAATGCACTTTTTTCCTTCTTTCCTGAAGAGTTATCATTTTGCTGTCTGGAGTAAAAAAAAATAGCCTTTTTGCTTCCCGAAATGCATATGCTCTATAATAACTGTTACATGTGATGAACATCAATGCATCAATTACATTTATCCGGAAGTTGCAGAAAATTGCGTTCCAAACCATAATCAGCCTCTTATTTCTCCCTGATGGGGTTCAAGGGGAAATACAAGTGATAGCCGCTGTAGTTGAAATATTTATTGCCTTTAATTTCTAGCGTTTAAACATAACTGATTTTTTTAAGCGAGAGGAAAAGGAAAAAAAAATTTACTTCTATAAAGAAAACCGCAACTTGAGGTTACGCTAGGCGATCACAAGACGTTCGGGATGACCTCGGTGGCTCGCTCATGGGCGTGGCGCTGGACAGCCAAGTACAAGCTGAGCAGCGCAGCATTCTTCTGCTCGAAGGTACTTAGCGATGACTCTGGTTTAGGGACGTAAACGGGGAAACCCACAAGTCTGTGGCGCCGTCGGGGCTACAGCAACCGGGACACATGGGGGCATAGAAAGGCGGCGTAGTGAGACAGCGATTGAAGATGTCACTAATGGACAGTTTCAGATTTTGTAAGAGATTAATCACCCCGGGGAAACTGTTGTGGTTACAGAACTCTTTGACGCTGATGCTCTCGTGCCGTAAGTTGCGTCTTCTGTTTTTGCCTCTACACCGCAGGCCTAAGTATCGTAGACGCTGCGGCTATACAAAATGTAGAGTTCTCGTTGAGATCTTTACAGAACTGAGAATTGAGAAGTTCGATGTAAGCAGACATCAGGGCAGGCAGTAGCCAAACAGACATTCTTCGGAAATATTTTGTATTATCACTGCAGGGGCTGCATATGCATAAGCGAGGTAATTTAGGATAAAAATACAAATGAATTCCCCACTCTCTCACATCAGAATCTGGACAAAGAGCAAAATGACTTAAATTTAGAGAGGAACTTGATTCATCCATGGCACGAAAAGTGAACCGGGCATCCCCACCGGCGTGTTTCGCGTTACCTGCCGCAGAGGTTGGGACTTTGTTCTGTCATGTGTGCTCCGAGACGCGCGCTTTACGCGATATAATTCGGACATAAATGAAGAACTTGTGTTTATGGATTTCGTGCCTGCCGATGCACACTTTGTCGCGCTCAACGCGAGGGGGCGCTTTTAATTTCCTCGTTTTCTCCTTTTGGCTCCCAGGTACCAAAGCGGGTTCATTCGATATTCACATGGGAAAAAGATCTCCCTTGACGCATTCCTTCAGTAGGGAAATCTTTGTGTCAGATGATACCGTTCATCGAATGGCTTGCTACATCTGCGGTTTCTTGTCTTCAGCCTTAAAGATGCAAATCTGCGAGCGACGGCAAACTGAAGTCGTTGCTTGGGCTTAAATACTGTGTCGTGCCAGGTGCCTTACTTTGTGAAGGAGTGGCGTTAAAAGACGAGACAATCTGCGGCGCGAGGGTTTAAATTTTTTGTCACTGTAAAAAAATATTTCATAACCGCCATCGCATGTATTTTGGCTTGGAATACCTGAGGGTAAAATAATCGGGGAGTTTTTGGTTGAAGTCTATCTTTTCTGCTACTTCAGTACTTTTTTACTTGGACGTACTCAGTTTCATCGGTTGTAAAAAAATTTACAGGCGATAGAAATCTAGGCAAAAACTGTGTTTTCCAATTTCAGGCACAACTTTACTATATAAAAATAACGAATTTATGCAAATTCAATACTTTATATACATTCTAATTATGTAAAATGCAATAAAATGCTTGACTCGGATTGCAGAGAAACACCGAAACTCTGCATTGTCATTCAAAATTACGGATCGTACTTTAATATATTATTTTATCAATTACTGCGCAGTGCCTTGTTTCACGTCATTTAGAAAAGTTCAAACTGCGCTCCACCCAAGAATAAATTTTCTCCGGATAGAATATTTCAGGCTTACATTGAGCTCGTTGTGGTGAGTTTTCATGGACTTTCAACTTATCTGCGATTATCGAGCGCAACGTCCGGGCCGTATTGGCTTGGAGTGACCCTTATATCTTGACCATAACTTGGAAGGAGTCGCGGTACCTGCGCAACTATTGAGAGAACCAACTTTTCCTAATATTATTTATGAAGTCCTGTTTTAGGAAACCTGCTCTGTAGAACCAAGTATTAACAATAAATCATCCTCGTTTGCATTGCGGATACGCGAACTGCTTACGAAAGTTGAACAGGAAGGAGATTCAAGCAGTCAAGTTCGTTGCAGCCAGGATTTGTGGCAATGCGATAAACGCCCATTCGGTAATCTTCTTGATCCTTCCGACTACCGTGAGAAATTGAGCACTGACCGGAATATTAAGTACTCAGTATGACCAGCACTGATATTGAAACTGCTCTTATTGCTACATTTTCTGAAACAGGAATGTTCGCGGTATGCGAAAAATCATACACTGTCACTGTTATTTCACCAATAGGGCAGGCTCAACCACAAAGGCAAGGTGAGGAATAAATGAAGATTGCATTTCGACAACTCAATGTTTTCTTTATTTTCTTCTCGACCGAAGTGGTGTCCAGCGGCAGGTTAGCTTCTGTTGCATTGCGCTTTCCGACACAGACGCTGAAACACATGCTGCACAGAAGGCCAAACAGAGAAAGAACATAATGTAGACTTACTGCTTGCTGTAAACTAATTTCTTCCTGTTGCTATTCCAAGATAAAGGCCGTGTTTTGAAGCACTCAGGCCGTTTTTTTTTTTTACGCGCCGTCAACGCTTCTCACTGACTTTCACTACCACTTGCCAGAAAGATTTTGTATTCTATCCGGTGCGGCCGACACAGGGGTAATTACAGAAGTATAGTTATCCATAGTCAACCACATGAAGTTAAAAACTGCTTAAAAAATAACCGAGATAAAGGCTTTCTCCAAAGGACATTGGGCCACTGTTTTCTTGCAATCAATGCGATTTATTCATATTAGACCCGACCAAAAGAAACAAGTCCACTGCGCGCAGTTCAGGATAGGAATTGAATAGACAGAACAAGGGTGTCAATGCTGGATAGGCTAAGCATTAGCAAAAAAATGCTGTGATAGTTGCGAGAGCAAAGGAATGGCTTCCATCCGACGCCGTCTGCCAGCGCAGCTCACGGCAGCACTTCCCATTTAATCCGAAGTTGGTCATCGAACACGTAGCCGAAGTGCGTGAGAGTGTCAAGATTAAACGACGGATGAAGAAAACAACTTGCTAGGTAATCGAATGATGCGGGCTTTTGTAGCGATTCACTTTCGTTTGGTGGCTTAACTTCAACGAAGAATCTCGCCACACCTTCTCGTGGGTGTATGACCCCCAGCCTTATTCTGTGCTTGAATGGCCACTCAACAACGTCGTCGTTGTCACCCTTATGCAAGCGTATCCTCACATACAGGTGCACTGATTCACTATCCGTGATAAATTCCACTCCAGGTGTCATGCAGTAGCCACACAGGTAAACCTGGTCGCTGTCATACGCAGCCCTGCCTTGCTCCAACGTTTTTTCTTCGAGCGATTTCACTCGCTTGACATAGAAGATCGTATGCTCTCTTTGTAGTTCATCGGATCGAAGCAATGTCTTAATGCGGACCAGCGTCTCGCTATTATTAAGTGTTTCACCTTTTATTTCACGAACTGATCCTAGAATTAGTGTGCAATTGTCATAGCTCTGTTTTGCTGCGGCCGCCAACTCATCCTTAATTTTTTTCTCCAGTGCGTCTAGGTTGCTCGAAAGGTTATTACTCCGCGTTATCATCTGCTCTTTCAACCGCTCGTTATCACTGGCGATATCGCGCACACCTGTTGTGACACTTGCTTGAATTTGTCTCGTTGCTTGAGTCAATTTTCCTGTGAGCTCTTCTTTAAAATTGTTTATCCCGTGGGACATTTCGTTCAGTCTATCACCGTGGCACTGAACATCAGTAACCAGCTGCCCTAGATGCGCTCTAGTCTCCTCCGCCGGCTCCGCAATTACTCGTTGGAAAGATGTTGAAAGTGCTGCGTCTTCCGTGTTGTTGAGCTGATGGCCAGACTCGGGTGCAAAAGGCGTCGACGGTGTTGCACAGTCCGATCTCAGGTGTGCGCACACATCGCTGCAAAGAACCGAAGCCGAACACTTGGGGCACCGTGCAGAGTGGTGTCGACATTCTCGCTGGAAATGCTCGGAGAGCAGGGAAGCAGGCACCACAGCCCCGCAGCCGTGTTTTGCGTTCCAGCATTTAACCTGAAATGAATAAACCAAGAATGTTAAGAAAACTCTACCGGTTGTAATAACCTGGCGGCGACAGTTTCCGGTCCGATATCTCTAAATCTTGCTTTAAAATAAGAGCGGGTATCTGTCCATTATGAAACAACAGCGCAAATAACGACGGGGACGAAAGTAAAGACGACACAAGGAGCGCTGACTCTCAGCTAACTTTATTTGACGTCAAATACAATTGATGCGCATTTGCGTCTCGAAAAATTGCATAAAAGGAAAAGTTAGAATTAGTGTGGTCATGGACAACGAACAATATACAATCCACTGAGCCCTCAGATTGTATCCAGGATTTGCAAACTCATTATCTCGAAGAACTACAGTTCGTTTGCTGATACACCAGTCCGAGAGCAGGTCCCGGAGGAGTTCCTTCCCGCCGCTGGGCCCGGTCATCAAGTGCAGCCAGCAGCAGCGGCAGAAAAAGAAGGGACAACCCCGCCAGGGCGGAGGCACGAAGGTGAGCTGGAAGGCAGGCCCTCCCAAACCACTGTTTCCGCACTCGGGAGACAAAAACAATGAACATAACAGCAGCCCTAGCAAGAGGGAGAAACAGAAGAAGTTAAACAGCTTAAACTGCAACTAAGCGGCTGTTACAAGCTAATAGAAGAACAGAATAGGAAACTCGACAAGTTTGTGAGTCAAGTTAGGGACCAGAGGGCACGCGCTCAATCTCCCGAGCAGCAAAAACAAATCGAAACAGCTAAGGCAGGGGACCTAGCAGGGATAACCAAAATTCAAGAAAACATGCAACAAAAATTCCAAGCGATAGAACAGCGCATGGGAATGATGGATGCCGAAACACGCTGCCAGCGCTAACAAAGAATAACGAAAGGGGTAAAGGACAAATTTAATGCTGGACGCCCACTGCAGGATTCCAATCTAGAATATTAATCATGGCTAGTACTATTAAAGGCAGTCAAAACACCGAAAAGCTAGGAATATTGCAGTGTAACTGCAGAGGATATAAGAAAAAGAGAGAACTATTACAGCAATTCATAAACAACTAACCCAACCCGATGTAATAGCGTTACAAGAAACGAATTTAACGCCAACGCTGCAAGGATACACGACATATGTGTACCCGGAAAGCGACAAAACCGCATCGCTCATACGTAACAACTTAGTCGCAATCATGCACAACAGCTTAGTCGACACGGAAATAGAAAATGTAATTACAGAGATAGTTCCTTAAAAGAAAAAGCAGGGAAGCAGCATCTTCGTAGCCAACATCTACAGCTCTCCTAAACAACAGAGGGACACGAAATTCCATGAACTGTTCCACGGCATAAGCAGCCTAGCCAAAGGAAACAAATTGGTAATAGTGGGAGACACAAGCTGGGGCTATGGCAGCGCAGACAAAAAAGGCAAGAATATAAAAGAAGCGGCGGAAGCCACGGGATATTGTCACGTAGTGGTGAGGGCGGTCGAAGCAGCGATGAAGACGGACGAAAGGGTCTTCTAAAAGAACTGTTTATTGGGCTGACTTGCACCCAAAATGGACTGAATCACTCGGCGGCGGCGAAGCGACAAGCGTGCTCGGCGGTCGTCGAACAGAATGCCCGCCGCTGTCGGCCGTGCTCAATTTAAAGCTGATAGCGAACATTCGAGATAAAGGGCGCAAAGTTAATAGAACATTCCTGAACAACGTAGAATCAGCTTTGCCTGGCTGCGATCAATCGAGATAAATCTAGTCGCGTCTTGCGTCGCAAACAAAGCGAAAAGGTGGTGTCGCGGCAGATTTGAAAAACGAACAAACACTGCAAATATTGGCGGCAATATCAATTGATAACGGACCCATGTACCCCCACTAGGACCGGGAACAGCGTGCGCAGGGACACCTGTCCAGACCTGACGTACGTCAATAAAACGGGGCAAACGTCGTGGGAAAACCTTAATGAAAACCTAGGCAGCGACCACTATATTATCAGCACGCAGATTACAGCCAGCAGATTCAGGCGGAAAATCGGTACTGCCAAAATTACGGATTGGGATGCGTTCAAACAGCCATGCAAAGAAAACCCAACCGAGGGAATAGACTCGATTGAGGCATGGGGGAACATTCTCAACGACAAATAAGGCAGCTACACCATAGAGATAGACAGGACAGAGCAGACACCCCAGGTGGACCCCAACTCCTTAGGCTATGGGAAGCACGCAAGAGGCTCACCAAACGGTGGAAAAAGCAAAGATACAATAGGAAGCTAAAACCGAAAATTGCGGAAGTAAACAAGAGGGCAGAGGAGTACGCAGAGCAACTAGCGAGAACGAATTGGCAGCAATTCAGCAACTCGCTCTGCGGCACTCTAAGTACAGCCAGAACGTGGCACATGCTCAGAGCCCTCCTCGATCCAACTAAAACCAAAAACGAAAACAATAAGGTGATCCACAGACTGGTCCATCAATTTCAAGGTCCAGATTCGGAATTATTAGAAAAAGTTAGGCACAAATGCTTCGGCAACAGCGACCGAGCAGCGTACACCGAACACTACCCAGGACAGGAAAACCAAGAATTAGATAAACCCATGACTATGGAAGAAGTCGACGCAGCAATTAGAAGCACAACAAAAAATACAGCCCCAAGGCGGATAAAATCACGAACGCACTCATCCGTAACCTAAGCGACGGAACGATTGAAGAGCTGGCCGAATACTTTAATAAGCTATGGGAATCACAGGCTGTTCCAAAAGAGTGGAAGCACGCGGAAATACTAATGATTCCCAAACCATGTAAACCACTGCAGATAGAAAACCTCAGACCGATATCTTTAAATTCGTGCTTGGGGAAATTATGTGAAAGAATTATAACTAGGCGGGTGCAAGATTACATGGAGGAAAACGAGCTATACCCCCATAGCATGTATGGATTTAGGGCAAAACTGTCAACGCAAGACGTCCTCCTGCAGATCAAAGAAGAAATATTAACCAAAGTACCCAGATGCGGCGAATGGATAATCATGGCCATAGACATAAAGGGAGCTTTTGATAACGTTAGCCACGAAGCCATACTAACAGGCCTGGACGATTTTAACAGCGGGAAAAGAATCAACGGATACGTAAGAGCTTTCCTCACAAATAGAACGGCTACAATAGGGCTCGGGGAAATCAGGTCCAAGAGCTTTCAAACCCCCAATACGGGAACGCCGCAAGGGTCAGTGATTTCACTCATACTCTTTAACATAGCAATGGTTAAGCTGGCTAGACAGCTAGAAACCATACAAGGCATAAAACATGTAATGTATGCGGACGTCATCACTGTGTTGGTCACGGAGGGCTCACTCAGCGAAAGGAAGCGAAACTGCAGGCTGCCGCAACGTGCGTAGAAAATTATGTTATACACAGGGGCTTGGCTTGTTCGACGGAAAAATCAGAACTACTAAGGGTCTGGAGAGGTATACTCAATCGATCGGCACCGGAAACAAAAGAACTAAATCTAAATGTTTATCTAGAAGGGCAACTCAGACCGGAAAGAACAACCATCAGAATATTAGGGATGTGGATTCAATCCAACCAAAGGTGCACGCAGGCACTTAGACTAATACAGAACTCGGCGACACAGGTCACCCGCATGATAACCAGGATCTCTAGAAAAACACAACGGAATGCGGGAGAGCGACACGCTTAAACTTGTAAAGAGCCTCTTGGTTAGCTGAATTAAAAAGATCATACCGTACTACAACTGCAACAAAGCAGAAATAAAGCTAGCGGACACGATACTTAGGAAAGCATACAAAACAGCGCTACACCTACCGAAATCAACCTCTATGGAGAAGCTAATGGCTCTATGTCTGCATAACACCTTTGAGGATCTAAGGGAGGCCCAACTCGTAGCTCAGTTCCAGAGGCTAGAAAAGACTAAAACAAGGACAGAGCTGCTCAAGCGATGCGGCTACGAGGGTGCACTGTCAGAGATAAAAAGATCAAAACAAATACCCTATGAACTGCGGCAAACAATTAGGGTAGCACAAATTCCCAAAAATATGGATCCGAACCTGCACAAAGAGCGACGCGAAGCTAGGGCACAGTATGTGCAACAGAACCTAGCCAAAAAAAGAAAACATTACGTACACGGATGCGGCTGCATACGGAAGAACTAGACAACATAACAGAAATAGAGCGGTTGCAACGGCAATTAATCATGAGCTCAAAGAAATAGCCAGCGCAACTATCAGGGATGGCACGATTGAGGAGGCCGAAGAGGCTGCCATTGCCCTAGCGCCGGCAGAGGGCTACCGTGCTCAAAGGTCCCTAATAACTCTAATAGATTCGCAAACAGCTTGCAGAAACTACATGATTGACAAAATAGGGGGGGGGGGGGGGCAGCGCTCCACATCCTAAAGACAGCCAAATTACCGCCGAAGGAAAAACAATTGCAACACATAATAATGTGGGCACCGGGACACACAGGCATCGCGGGGAATGCCGAGGCGGATAGGAGAGCTCGACAGCTTACAAACCGAGCCTCCAACCAAGCCAGCCTCGAGTAGCCTGACGCAAAAGCAGTGCCCTTAGGATACTCAGAAATTCTGGATTACTATAAGGGGGTCAGGATTAGATATTTCCCACCTCACAAAAATCTTCCACCAGCAAGAAGCGGTCTACTGGAGACAGCTACAAACAGGGCTATATAGCAGCAAATGTCCGTGGTTCGAGGACAAATCCACGTCAATTCACACAACGTGGTGTGAAAAGAGACCAAATGCGGCTGCAATAAACAGAATCCCGAGTGCGGAGCAGTGAGAGAGGATGCTTTCCAGCGAGGATCCGGCGGTCCAGGCAGGACTGGTCCGGAAAGTCTACCTGGCGGCAAGACTCAGTGGGGCCCTGGGCTAGGGGCTCCAACCCTGCCACAAGAGCCACAGACCACATCAAAACATGTGAAGAGTGGCTCTACACCGAGACCCACCCATATACTTCTATGAATAAAGTCCATACTACTACTCATTATCTCTGAGAACTTTTGTTCGTTTGCTGATACACGTCACCATGTTTTTAGCGATATGATATGATTCCACAACCTCCCGCGTGATCTTATCCCCGTGTTTGTGCAATACTATTTCTGTACTTAATATTGCCGGACACCCGTGGTGCGTGAGAAAGTGCTTGACAATGTGGGAATCTGGGTCTTTTTTTTTCGGCATTTTTTTGTCTTCTGGAAGGCGTGTGTTCAGACATCGTATTGTCTGCCCTATTTATAGGCTCCGCGTGATAAATTGCTCTCATATACTAAGCCTACACCGCAAGTTACGAACTGCCTCTCATGGAAAATAGTGCACCCCGTGTAAACACCTCGGTTTGGTGCTTCCAGCTTATGATGCACCACTGGACGTATTCGCTCCAGCTTCAAGGGAGCGGTTAAGACGCCAATTTAGTACCGTTTCGGCACGCTCTTCAACCCATGCGAAAGGCGGTGTACATATATAATGACAGCGAATTTGTTACTCCTATCTCTGTTGCGTTGTTGGTTAGTGTTGGAATGCCTGCTTCTTATACGCGCAAAGTTACATTGTGATTGGCCTGTACCTCTCGACTGTATAGATGTTTACTAAGCGACATAAATAAAGTGGTCTCACTTCGCATAGAGAATGGCCAATGAGACGGAATTCAGGTGACCACATGCGAGGCAGTAGCCGTGATGGAATGCGATACCCGATAGTGTTTTTCAGTTCGGCACTCGTGTAAACAAATAACGTTTGGATTCGAATAGAAGCAGTCGTGTGCTGATTTCTTAACACAAAATTTGTAACCTGCCGTGTTCCTAATGAGACTTTAGTACCTTACACAAATACTGGACCAGGGCAAATTAAATGCTCATGACATCAAACACCAGCATGAAATTAACCTACTGCTTAGCAGCCGTGCCACGCACGAAGCAGGCATGATACCAGTTTAGCCAAGGGCGTCATTTTGAAGCGAAGCTGCATACCTCTAACGTCCAAGGCAATTTTCGTGTCGCTGCCGTAAACAAAAAACTGGACGCGACAGCGTGCTCCAACGTTGCCAAGGAGTCCACGGAACGCCATATTCCGTTCGGCTAACGCCTACCCCGTTGGTCAATTTAAGGAAAAGAAACATATCTTGGTGGACACTCGACCCGCGCCGTAAGGTAATGAAAATGAAATGAAACTTGGTTTTAAGGAAAGGATGTGACGCCTGTCTCATGCCTCGGTGGACACACCAAACCGCGCCGTAAGGGAAGTAATATTTCCGACGCACGGTGCCGACAATTACAGCTACGCGTTCCGGTAAACATTACGTTTGAAGCTGCTTCGAAAGTTGTTGGGGTTATTCGAAGCAATCATGTGAAGTGCAAACCGCGTAATGTACGATAACGGCGCCGGGAAACATTGCGATGCGCGTTCCTTCTCTTCGCGTGTGTTTCCCTTTAAATATTACGGTTGCGCTTTCATGCCGTCGTCTTAAGATAAAAGCGCCAGGCAAAAAATTGAAGAAAACAGCATATCTGCTTTGAAATCAGGCATACTACATACAGTTCAAGCACATTTCACTTGTATCTGGTTTCACTCTTTGTAGACACGTGTGTGAATTTTCAAGTGGTGTCACAATGCCTAATTGCGTGTCGGTTTACAGCTTCGCTGTGCAACCGCCTTCATAGCATGGATTGGAGCCACAATTTTTTCCCTCTCTCTCTTTGTTAGTTGAACATGGAAGAACACCGCCTTTTGACAAAGACAACACATGGCAGGCACAAGGCGTAGGGCCCGACACGCACGTCAGAAAGCGCACGCACTTTTCCTTGTTCGAAACGAGCGAGGACGTCACAGTTCTCCAGCGACGTTCGGTGGCCTCTGGAACGATTGCACACTTCCCTCTCCGTTTTCAAGGACGCAAGATGCATCTTGGGATTTTTCGCTCACAACGCCGACTCCAGGTTTCTGCGGCACAGCGTGCTTAATGCCCTTGCGTTAGTATGGCAACCTCGAAATAAGTACCTTTGTACCTCCACATTAACAGCAGTACCCAGCAGCTGTGCTTACCAAAATGCGGCACTGCATTGTGCTTCTGTACCACACTGCGTTGGGCCGCGACAGCAAAAAGAAAAGGCTCACTTGGTCGTGTAAAACCAGACAAATATATTTTTCTTCCTAAGGCCTTTAGGGCTTCATTAACGGAGGTTTCCCTCCAACCTTTATTCTATCTGATCTAGCCTGCCATACATTCATATCAACGGGCTGTGAAAGCCAATTAAGGCAGAACATAAATCTAGTCCTCGGATATTCGCAGATAAGAACGTTCTGCAACAATCGTTCCGTTTTGTTTAGAAGCAATACAAAATAACATGACATATCCAATAAACTATTGCGCGTGACAAGTTAATTTTCACTGCTATATATCTGTTCTTAATAAAGTTATAATTACGACTAGAGCCTCAAGGCCACTATAAAGGCAAGTGTGACCTTATTAAAGCAGGAATACCTCTCCCCCTTTGGTTGAAACCTTCAAGAGTTTCGGTCCACCTTTATGGTTCCATATTTCTGCTTGTTTGTACCCCCTGTATATCTTGTAATCAGAATACACTGAAAACGTGAGGAGCATTATTCACACTTTTCTTCAGCTTTGAACTGCAATGGAAGGTAAGCTAGCCATTTTTTAAAAGTATTTGGCTACCGCCAGCCGACCAGTTCTTCAACGCCTTATCGCGGCTTGCTCTGTGGAAGACCAACGAGATTACGCACTTGCAGAGAAAGCTGTAGCTTCAGAGATCATAGTCCTGTCAGCAGCTTTCCACGTGCACTGGAAACCACAGCCGCCATTGGTGGCAGCGTAATTGGCGAGATAAATTATCTTTCTCTTACTGCATAATGAGGGTGCATTTGTTCCTCCGTTAGACTGTTTCCTAACTAACAACGAAGCGCAACAAGAACCAACCACTGAACTAAAAGCAGAGCTTGCAGGAAGATTAAAACGACAGCAAAGTTGCATTGTAGCACTTGTTATCAAGAATGCTATTTTGTGTGAAATTGAAAAAAAAAAGCTTGTGTCGTGAGTAGCGCAAATGGAAAAGACCAATCGTGCTTCCCTGCGCGGAAGATTTGCAGACCTATTACTGCCGCGGGCTATACTAAACATGAGATATACTTAACTCGGTCCCTAGTAGAGATGTTGGAACGATGCCACAAGCCAGTCTTTCGTGGGGTAGGTACAATGCAATGCTTGGTCATATTATAGGCTGCTAAATGCGATGCTTGGACATCCCAAGTTAAGAAAGATACTTAAGCAAGTTGGCACACATTTAAGAAAGAAAGGCAGTGCGACACACGGGACAAGAAAATAACAGGCGAACAATGCACTACAGCGGCACCCCGCAATGTGGCACTGTAGTACAGTGGAGGGAAGCTTTTTGGTGAGCAGTCAAAGCGACTGATTCCGTCTGTTCCTTTCTTGCCCCGTGTGTTGCGCTGTGAATCCTTTCGTAGACATTTCAAGACTTTCTCTTGCCAGAAAAAAATGGGGGAAATGACGGCTCAAGGCAAAAGGAAAAGGATGGAAGATTTATGACTAACCTCTCTTCTCAGGAGCTGCTCTGGAGGAGGGTCCCTCCAGTCGACGTCGTCTTCGTCGCGCCACTCATGGCCGTCGAGCGGACAAACGTGGGAGCCTTCTTGGTCACACTGCTCGTAGCAGGAGTCGCACAGCACGTGCATGCAGGACAGCAACGCGGTCCTTTTGCGCACCAGTCCACAGGCACTGCACACCCTGTTCGTCGGAACGGTCTTGACGAAACACAGAGGTCTCCAGTCGAGGTCCGGGCTGAAGCCGACAAGAGTGTATTGGGAAGCTGAAGGAGGCATCGCTCTTCACGCTCGGTCGCTGCCACGCCGAATTAAAAACTGCATTTTTCCGCCCCCTCCGTGCTGGTTGTTATCTATTTTCTTTTGTAGGCGGTCTTTAGGGCGGCTATCACCGCGGCATCGGCTGCCTTTCGCTGAACGTATCGCCTGCTGTTTCCGTTTGACGTGTGTTATCTTTCGGGGGGCAAGTGCCAACTCCTTTAGAACCGTAGCTCAGACATTGTTTTTTTTTTTTTGCAAGGAATCAAACAAATAAAAATTTACTTCATTGCGTAACGGTAGAAATTTGACTTTGGAGCGGATGACTAATTGAGACACCCTGTTTGAATCATTGCAGGCACTAAGTGAGGGGTAGGAAGCTGAGGCAATTTTCGGCTTCAACTACTTCAGCACATCTGGCAACTGGAGGTGAACTGATGCTTAAAACTGAGCAATTCCGCTCCACGCATGTAGTGCGATTAGGCTGTGGCTGTGGCCAAATTAAAGAGTAACACACATAAGAAGCTGTTTCTTTTTCGATGGCGGCGGTCCGAATCTCGCTCGGGAATGAAGTCTTTTTCTGCTGGATATACCGTTGTCATGATCATACGACGCTCTATTTCGATGCCCTACGACCACTCTGTGAGGAATTTGCGCTTATGTCTGTATTTGCTGGACAGTGCGTTATATGGAAGTTTCCAGCCCCCTACAAAGTGGCTGTGGCGTTGTTACTTTGAGTGATAATGTTTCGCGGTTAACACATTGCCGCCGAGGTGCGCGTCCGCGGGTTGCATCCCATCCGAGCCTTGATTCTGAATCAAGCGAACGGTCGAACTTTCGGTGTAATTCGACTCCTATTTTTGCGGAAAACCTCGAGGAACCACCGGCTACCTTCTTGCTGGCCGTCCGTCGAGCAGCAGCGGAGATTGCGCTGCTGGGTGGGCCGTTCCCGCGCATGCGCACATAACAGGTGTTTTAGGGAAGACTTTAAGCAGTTATCAGAAAAAGCCTTTTCGTGGCACAAATATGGCTTATGCGGCACAGTATTACCAGTGCTGGCGGACACCGGTAAGCCGGTGTATTGGGTTTAGTAAGCTGTTTAACTAATTTCTGATAACTAATATTTAGCCATTAGCCATTACAACAAGGCAACTGGTTGCAACTATAGATTTGTAGCCTGTCATTGGTAATAGCCATATGGCCTTTTACATTTTGAAAACACGATTATACTAGACGGTGTGGACCACCATATTCTGGCTTTTTTTTAATTGGTTTTTGGGAAAAGGAAATGGGGCGGTATCTCTCTCATATATCGTTGGACACCTGAACCGCGCCCTAAGGGAAGGGATTAAGGAGGGAATGAAAGAAGAAAGGAAGGAAGAGGTGCCGTAGTGGAGGGCTCCGGAATAATTTCGACCACCTGGGGATCTTTAACGTGCACTGACACCGTACAGCACACGGGCGCCTTAGCGTTTTTCCTCCATAAAAACGCAGCCGCCGTGGTCTTGTTCGAACCCGGGAACTCCGGATCAGTAGTCGAGCGCCCTAACCACTGAGCCACCGCGGCGGGTTTCTGGCTGCACCATTCCCAAATACATGCGTTTTCTGGCTGCACCATTCCCAAATACATGCGTTTTCGTAAAGCATGCAGGCAAAACAACCTCTCCAGTGTTCGTAACTAATCCAAAAAGACTAACTTTGACGAGTAACAGCGGCAAGGGTGATCGCTTTTCGAAATGCTCAGAATTTATATGGCTATTACTTAGGACCGGCTACAAATGTGTAATTCGAACTAGGAGTCTAGCTGTAACAGTTAAAAACTTAATTATTAAAAATTAGCTTACCAACTTACGACTTAAGATGAGTCAACCGTTCTCTGGTATAAGCCAACACTAGTTATACTACGCTGAAAAAGCCACATTTTTAGCTCCAAAAACCAATTTTGAGATTTACTTAGTCTTCTCTGAAACACGTGGTATGCACTCTATATATGCTCGCCATCAGGGACAGTACACTACCGCGTGCAGGACAGCATGCACTGACAACTCAGGGCCGAGGAAAGGATTACTGCCTGCAAAATGTGGAAGTGGAGGCCTGGTAGGAAGGTGGCATAATCTTACTGACCCATTAGCGTCCGGTGTACCAGATGTAGTAAAATAAAATAATTTTTTTACCTTATAAATGCTATGTATCTTCATGCTGAACACACTGTCACCAGGTGTCCTGGCTACAATGCCTACGTCTAGTCTTGTCTTGTTTGCGTCGACGCAGACTAATTTTCTGCAAACTTTTGCCATTCAATGGGCACGCTCGCGGATTTCTCTGGTACATGCGTTTTACTTTATGCATCAAGTCAGCGCAGTGTGACTAAAGCCTATCTTAGCGTAAAGCATCTGTAGACCTCTAAACAAGGAACATATATTGTAAAGCTTAGACATATATTTATAAGAGGGGAAAGAAGATATGCACATAATGATAGAACCGAACATGAAGGGGCAAGCGGCGCCACAGACTAGAACCGTTCTTTGTTACTGTCGTTGTCCACGCCTACGGCCCTGACACGACTGCCTGCTTAAATGGCACCGTCCTGGGGCTAAGTAAACACCGTAGGTTTGCGGTACGGTCCCAGACGGACCACATAAATGACAGGGGCGTAGGGTGCACGGCGCTGAAGAAATTAGGGAGTTAATTTCACAGGTAAGGTAGGTCCCTTGACGGAGCATGCGGCCGGGACAATTTACGGGACAGAAGCTTTTGAGACTGTCTGTTGCTGGAAGATGGAGGCCACAAAATCTGGAGGGAGCTCGTAAAGAGTTGTATGTCCAGATGGGGGTCGTAAGGGGCCTACTCTTGCATTTACTGTTGAGACAGAAGTCCGCGTGCAATTTGCCGTTTTGTGTCCGCTCGTGCGATAGCATCATGTGCGTCGTCTGTGATGGAGGAGACAGCGGCAGCGGAAAACGTGTCCAAGAGAAAGTGAAGGTGCCGGACGACCAAGAGACAAAAAATCCAGAAAATTAACTGTGTGGTGCCGGGAAGAATACAGGCAGATGTGATGTAATCCAGCATCGCCCAATCACGATGGTCGCTGGATACATACATGGAAAGCGCATCTGTAAGTGCCCGGCTGCGTTCTATACGGCCATTATTATACTCTTGGTAAGCTGTAGTAAATTTTTGTGGGTAGAACAGGAGCGGTGTATGTTGACGAATTTGTCATTGAAAGCAGCGGCCTCTGTCAGTGAGGACATATTGAATAGCTGCATTGTGAAGGATGAGGTCTCTCAGAAGTTGGTTCGTAATATCTCTGACACAAATCGTTCGCAATGAAAAAGTGAATAAATACCTTGTCGCGCAGTTAGCGCCGACGGCAATTCATTCACTCCCATAAAAGGGCCCCAGAGAAGAGCCAAAAGGGTCGAGACTAATCCGAAACAACACTACACTCAACGGGTGTATCTAATGTCGCAAGGCACCATGAAAAACTCCGTCAGTAGGTTCATTGAAATGTAGAAAAACCGCAAAGAGCCATTGGTGAGTGTTCGCTAGGATGCTGCCTAGCAGGTCATTCAAGGCTATTATACAGGGCTGTACATTTATAAGTACACTATTAGAAAAAAAAATGTAGCGAAAAGGTAGTAAGTTAAGCAGTCAGAAACTCTGACTTCGTTTTAGAACTTTTTTACTCTTTACTACCGTCATCAATGTATTGCCAGTATAAGTAGATGTTGCTACCTTTTTTCTAACAGTTTTCGCTAGCTAGCAATTCGTTAGAAACAGTTCCTTTAATCCCACCCTTAAAAAGTCAAAGAATATAACTGACATTGACTCTTGTATGAGAGAGTTGGTCTTGTATTTAAACATTTCTGCAGCTGAAGGCGGTTAGGCGGACCAGCCAGTTTCTACAATTGCAGCTTCATAATTAAGGCTCGCATATCTTAGCTAAACGGGTAAGAGCCGCTAGCCAGCAACTGAGAGACAGATATACGAGTGTATATATAAGACGGAGAAATATCTACCTATGCACACGCACTAAGGGTATCACACGTGAACGACCCTTTTCTGGTTTGCGCTTTAATTTCAATTTGGACTTTTTTGCGTGCCCAGTAAGGTTGTTTGACGCAATCAATTTGCGTAACATGTACTTGGAATTCGCGATATGTACATGCCTAAGTGCACGAGTTACAGTCTGCACGGTCTGGTAGCTCTGATGGGCGTCGAGAATAAGTCAAATAGAAGATGCATATTTTTTATTTTGCACGGTACACAACTTTAACAAGACATGCCAGCCTACCGTACGACGAGCCCAAGAACATATATGAAGGGTTTCTACCCATTTTCCTAATAAATACAAGTAGCTTTTTGTTTGCAACTGTAGTGGTCTTCACTATGTCCTTGAAGTAGTAACTTCCACTAGTGTAACTTTTGCTACCTCCAGCTACTAAGAATGTAGTTATGTGTGTGACAACTAAGGGGTCATTGGTTTTGAATTCTCTGACTTCTCGCTGTAAAAACTATTACTTCCCGAAGTTTGGATTAGAACCGAGCGCCTCCGCATTGCGCGTACGGGGATCTAACAACCACGGTAAGGTTGCGCATGTCCTATCTTCAGCTATCTTCAACTGTCAGTTTTCGTCAATGCCACCCTAACCATAGCGGTGGATATACATCGTCTGTCATACCGTAAATGTCAAGTGGACCGCGATCGAATGGTGAAAGGGGCAGGCATGCCAGATCCCTTTTATGTTACCTAAGGCTTCAAATCCACCTGAAGACAGGCCCTGATTAATCTGTTGAGGAAGCCAGAACAGAAATATAGGGGCTTGTGAGAGTTGCTTATCAAGGAAGCCCACAGCCATTCAGAGCGCGGAAAACATCGGAAAATAGCCCTTTATTTTTATGTATTTCCTCCATAAATGAAAAATATATATTTTTATTCACTTTTTCTTAAACTGTTCCTGAAAATAAAGTAGATTATATATAAGCGATCCCACAGCTGGATATACAGAATTAACGCATTTGAAAACATTAGATACAGAAAGTACGAGTGCGTGTATTTATTAGCTATGCCGTGTCCGAGTCACTTTATCTGGTGGTGAAATAACGTCTTTCGAGCTCTAATATTAATTACGGGCAGGTTATTCCGACGTTTACATTAAGTGTTTGCGATATGTCACACGAACTAATTTTTTAGCGATGCAATTTTTGTTTAGCTACACAGTTTTTGTGGAAGCTCGATAGCTTTCCTTTGCAGCCGTATGGCTGCCCAAGAATCGGTGCTATTAATTACTTCCTTATTACAATTCTACTCCATCTTGGGGGATCCCCCCAAAAAATTGCTCGAATACCATTCCCACTAACAAGTGCCGATGAATTCGCTCTCGCGCTATCATAGCCTTGTCGTCGAGGTTAGCTCATTTTATTTATTTATTTATTTATTTATTTATTAGAAATACCTGCAGCGCCCGAAGGCATTATTGCAGGGGGGATGAGGATACATAACAGAAGAATAGGCCAGACAAACAAAGAGGAAGAAAAAAAGGCGCTGGCGCTGGAAAGGCGCTGGAAAAAAAGGACAGGCGACTGTCCCGGTTAGGCGATGGTGCATGGTTGGAACCTCTGACCACGGGACATTTTTTTTATATACAGAGTTTCTCGCCTTTGCGTTCTTTCCTTTGTAGTCTAATGGCTGCCTCGCCTCTAAGCAATATTTGAAGCGGTTATAGTTGATGTGAAAAGCTTTAGGATGGAATGCCGCATTTGTCTCCATCACGTGCAAAGGTGGGCTGGAGCTAGCCCTGCAAGCCACATGCCGGGATCGATACGTACCCTGCCATGTTGAAGTGAACAGAGAATGAGCCAAGTCACACGCAAAAAGCCAAAGGAGAGAACCTCATTTCACCCGTCGCGGTGGCTCAGTGGTTAGGGCGCTCGGCTATTGATCCGGAGTACCCGGGTTCGAACCCGACCGCGGCGGCTGCGTTTTTAAGGAGGCAAAACGCTAAGGCGCCCGTGCGCTGTGCGATGTCAGTGCACGTTAAAGATCCCCAGGTGGTCGAAATTATTCCGGAACCCTCCACTACGGCACCTGCTTCTTCCTTTCTCCTTTCACTCCCACCTTTATCGCTTCTCTCACGGCGTGGTTCAGGTGTCCGCCGATATATGAGACAGGTACCGCGCATTTTCCCTTCCCCAAAAACCAATTATTATTATTATTAACCTCATTTCGAATACTTAACATCAGTTCATCTCGTTTTCAATTAGCAATGCCCGAAAGCTGGTCATTTATAATGCATATCATCCACGCCGGCATATCGTTTCAACAAGGCAAGAGCGGAGCTAGTTGGTGCCTCATACTGAAGATATCGCGCTAACTGGAAACAGGAGGACGTGAACACAGACCGTCACCTTCTTCTCCATAGAAGCGCCACGCCATTTTAAATAAATCAGTGGAAAGTACGCTCTTCTTCCGTCTGTGTTCGTGTCATCCGGCAGCACTTAGCGCAATTTCCTTAGTATGCCATTTCAACTGGTTAATAATTCTTTACGCTTTTGCTTTCACTTTAGGAGCTCAATTAGGGTTTATTTTCAAGGTGATGGTACATGCATTCCTCATTCCTCCCCCCCCCCCCCCCCCTTTTCACCTCAGGCTCCCATCCTAGGAGGCGAATCGGGCATCAACTCAGAATGAGACACCATGCGTTTGCTTTCAGGGCATTTCATACCAGACGTGCCAGACGCAGCAGTGAGTAATTTTCGATTGGTTAAAAAATATAATGAAAACTTACAGGAACTCTGGAAACCTACGCCTGAAATGTTTTTGCTGAAAAAAAATTGGTCAATGAACAGAGCAGTTGGGACATTTCGAAAATCAGTGACACCTGGCAGCGCGCAATAACTTCTTATAAGGAATCCAAATATTGTCACTTTTTGCTTGACGTAGAGGCCGGCGGCGAGCACAGGTGGTGACAGCAGGAGCACAAGAACACAGGAACAGGCAGGTACGCCAGCAGCAGCATCGTCTTCGGCACGCGGCAATCGCGCTTCAACTGTCTCTTCGCTACATTAATTACACACCACTACGAGATGTATTAGTGACAAATTCTAGCTTTCTAAGTTATTCGGGCCATGTATTTCTTTGCGGTAGAATAATGTGTCTTTCAATATAAATAAAACATAAAACTGTTGCCATTCCTTTATATTATTCTGAAATATACCGACTTACAATCCGAAATTAAGAAATGACCGTTGAGTTTTCAGAAATGCCTATTTACTATGCCAACTGTTGTAGCAGATAATTAAAATAGACCGGAAGCTGCAAAAAGTACCTCCACCCATAAGCACCCGTTTTTTTTTCACCCTGTCGTGGCTCAAGTAAAAATAGAAGTGATGGCATAATTTCCCTCCCTCTCCTCTTTCACCTGTCTCCCATCCCTTAGGGCGCTATTCAGGTACAAATTCGTCAAAAAAATGATGCAATTTTGTTATATTATTCTGAAAAATACCTGCTTGCTATCCGGAATTAAGAAATTACCATTTTGTTTCCGGAACTTCCTGTTTGCTATGCCAATGGTTAGCAGATGAATGAAATAATCCTCAAGTTGCAGAAGAGTACGTTTCTAGCCTTAAGCACCCATTTATTTAACCCTGACGTGGGTCAAGTAAAAATTGAAGTGATAGAATAATTACCTCCTCCTCCCCCTTTCACCTCAGTGTCGCATCCTTTAGGACGCTATTCAGGTAAAAGCTCGTCATAAAAAATGATGCCGTTTTGTTATATTAGTCTGAAAAATACCGACTTGCTATCTGGAATTAAGAAATGACCATTTTATTTCCAGAAATGCCTATTTACAATGCCAACTGTTGTAGCAGATGAATAAAATAATACGGATGTTGTAGAAAAGTACGTTTTCAGCCATAAGCACCCGTTTATTTCACCCTGACGTAGTTGAAGGTAAAATAGTAGGCATAGAGTACACTACTCTCTTTCATTTCTACCTTTTATTCAAAATGTATTTTGTTTTAAGCGGCAAGAGGAGGAGGAGAACAACTTTATTACTTCAGAAAATAAAAAGACGTAACTTGGGGTTGTCGCTACGCGATCAGAAGACGTTCGAGATGACCTCGGTGGCTCGCTCAAGGGCCTGGCGTTGGACAGCGAGGTACAAGCTGAGCAGCGCAGCATTCCTCTGCTCAAAAGTACTTAGCGATATCTCTGGTTTAGGGACGTCGACTGGTAAGCCCACAAGATGAGGCGCCGTCAGGGTACAGCAACCGGGAAACATGGTGGCATATAAAGGCGGCGTAGTCAGACAGCGTTTGCAGCGGTCGCCAAAGGACCGTTTCAGATCTGGGCAGAAATTAATCACCCTGAGGAAACTGGAGTCGTTACAAAAAGTTTCGAAATTGGTGCTCTCGTTCCGTAATGTGCGTCTTGTCTTAGTGTATCTACACCGAAGGACAGAGAATGGTAGACGATATTTAGAGTTCCCACACGAAATGTAGACTTCTCGTTGGTAATTAAGAGTTTCACTGTAAGCAGACATCAGAGGAGGCAGTAGCCAAAAAGTTATTCGAGGGAAATGTTTTACCTTTTCACTGCAGGGGCTGCATATGCATAAGTGAGGCAATTTATAAAAAAAAATAAAGGATTTCATCATTTTCGCACGTCAGAATCTGCAGAAACAGCTCGACTTATATTTAGAGACGATAATGGTTCACCCATGGGACAAAAATTGAACCGGACCTCACCGCCGGCGTGTTTCGTGTTGCCCGCCGCTGAGGTGGAGACTTTGTTCCGACAAGTGCTCTGCGAGGCGCGCGCTTTGCCCGATATTATTCAGATATAAATAAAGTATTTGTGTTTGTGGATTCCGTGCCGTTTGTCGGGGTCCGCTTTATAGAACACGTCGGTTTTCCTCCTTTCTGCTTTTGGCTCCCACGTTCTAAAATGATCTCGCTTATCGCATTTCTTCACTATGGACAGGTCCCTGTCAGATGATAATACCCATCGAATGCCATTGGACATCTGCTGTTTCTTTAGCTTCAGCCTTAAATATGCAAGACTGCGAGCGACGGAACACTGAAGTGCTTGTCTATCATAAACGTCGTGTCATGCCAGGTGCCTTACTCTGCGATGAAGGAGCGTTAAGAGGCGACATACCTAGCGACGAGAGAGCTCATACAAATTGTTTTTGTCGCTTTGAAAAATTCATTTCAAAACCGCCGTCGCCAGTGTTTTTGCTTGGGCATTCTCAGGGTAAATTAAACGGGCCTTTTTGGTTCGAAGCTCACTCTTCTGCTCCTTCAGTAGTTTTTTACTTCGACGTAATCAGTTCCACCAGCTATCAAAACGTTTACAGGGAACAGAGGTCTTAGGAAACAAAACGCTTCTTTTCTAAGTTGACGGAGTAATCTCATATTTAACAAATCATAAAATGAAATAACTTTTACGTTTTGTATACATTGTAAACTGTTTATTGTGCCCCAATATACATGACTAAAATCACATAGAAAGCCAGAATCTTTAAAATGTCATTAAAATAATTATGAACTGTGTTCTAATATATCATTTTTTGTCAATTACTGAGCGGTGCTTTCTTTCACGTTATTTCAAAATGTTCAATCTGCGCTCCAACCAAGAACAAAATTTTTCGGGAAATATACTTCAGCTTACATTTCATGACTTTTTTTCAAGAAATCTGGGATAGTGGACCGCAACGTCCCGGTCGTTTTGGCGTGGAGTGATCCCTATATCTCGACCATAACGTGGAGGGAATGACGGTATGTGCACAACTATTACAAAAACAACTTCAATTTTTTTAGATTACGTACCCAGTCGTGTGTTATGAACCGTGTTCTCTAAACCAAGCGAGAACATTAAAGCGTCCGTAGTATCATCTGACAGGTCCCCGTCTGGTGATACCGCACATCGAATGCCACGCGACATCTGCTGTTTCTTTCCCATCAGCCTTCAATATGCAAGACTGCGAGCGACGGCAAACTGAATTGGTTGTCTGGCATAGACTTCGTGTCATGCCAGGTGCCTTACTCTGCGATGAAGAAGCGTTAAAAGACGACCCACCTAAAGACGAGAGAGCTCATACATTTTTTTTTGTTGCGTTGAAAAAAATCATTTCAAAACCACGATCCCATTTGTTTTTGTTTAGGCACACTCAGGGTAAAATAAACGGGCCTTTTTGGTTCGAAGCTCACTTTTATGCTCCTTCAGTAGTGTTTCTTTACTTCGACATAATCAATTCTATCAGCTGTAAAAACGTTTACAGGGAACAGACGTCTTAGGAAACAACACGCTTCTTTTCTAATTTGAAGGAGTAATTTCGTATGTACAAAATCACAAAATGGAATAAATTTTATATTTTGTATACATTCTAAACTATTTAATGTGCACCAATGTTATAACATATAATTTTTTGTCAATTTCTGAGCTGTGCTTTGTAACATGCTAGGCCGAAATGTTCAAATTGCGCTCTAATCACGAATAGAATTTTTCGGAAAATATACTTCAACTTAGTTTTCATGAATGTTTTTTTTTTCAAATCAAGGACGCTAGAGCGCAACGTCCGGGTAATTTGGCGTGGAATGATCTTAATATCTTGACCATAAAGTGAAATGAGTGACGGTACCGCCACAACTATTTAATAAGCACCTTCATTTTTTTTTTCAAATTAATAATGCAGTCCTGTTTGCTAAAACGTGTTCTCTAAACCAAGCAATAAAAATAAAGCATGCTTCCTTCACATTGGAAAGGAGCGAACTGCTTACCAAATTTGACTTTGAACTGCTCGAAACAGTCAGAACGAGCAGCTAGGATTTCGGGGAACGCGACAAGTAAGCTCCCGTTCGGTGACCTTCTTGATCCATTGGACCTTCGTGAAAAACTGAGCCCGGTGGGAATATTAAGCGCTTAGTGAGACGAGCAGTGATTTTGAAACTGCACTTCCTGCAATAGTTCCTCTGACACCAGTGTTCTCGCCCTGCAAAAAACCGTACATGTGTCAGTGTTATTTCCCAAATGGGACAGGTTCACTCAAAAAGGCAAGGTCAGGAATAAATGCAGCGTGCATCTCGTCAAATCATTGTTTTTTATTGATTTTCGTCACGACCAAAGGGGTTACAAGCGGCACGTTACCTCCTGCTGCATTGCGCTTTACAGGCATTGAATAACATCCTACACAGAAGGACAAAAAATAAAAACTGATCATAATGTGGATTTACTGCTTGCTGTAAACGCATTTCCTCCAGTTCGTAGACAAAGTTAAAAGCCACGTTTTGAAGCACCCTGACTGTTTTTTCGTTACGCACTCTGTCCTCACATGCGCAAACTAACATTTTGAAGAGATCGTTCCTGTTTTCGGTTCATTGTGACTGACGCACTGGCAATTACAGAAGCCCATTAAGCCACAGTCAACAGCATGACGAAAAACACTCATTAAAAAGTAAAGAAGATAAAAACTGCGCCTAGCACAGTGCGTCAGGCGTTTCCTTGCAATAATTGCAATTTCGTTATTTTCGGCCCGACTAATACAAAAGAAGCTTACTAGACGCAATTCAGGAAAGGAAGAGAATAGACGGAGGAGGTTGTCCATACTAGATAGGCTAAACTTTACCAATAAAATGCTGTAATAGATGCCAGAGGAAAGGAATCGCTTCCACTCGACGTCTTCTGCCAGCGAGGCTCATGGCAGCACTTCCCATATAATCCGAAGTGTGTCCCCGAACACGTAGCCGTAGTGCGCGAGAGTGCGAAGGTTAAAGGATGGATATCGGAAAAAACCTGATGGGTTACTTGATGCTGTAGGCTTTTGTACCAGTACACATTCACGGGGTGGCTTAATTTCAACGAAGCTTTGCGCCAAACCTTCTCGTGGGTGTATGACCCCCAGCCGTATCTTGTGCTGGAATGGCCATTCAACAGCGTCGTCGTTGTCACCCTTTTGCAAGAGCATCCTCACATAAAGGTGCACTGATTCACTATCCTTAATGAATTCCACTCCAGGTACCATGCAGTAGCCACACAGGTACACCTGGTAGCTCTTGTACGCAGTCCAGCCTTTCTTCAGCGCTTTTTCTTCGAGCGACAGTACGCCTTTGACATCGAAGATCACATGCTGTCCTCGTGGTTGATCTCTTCGAAGCAGTGTGCTAATGTGGTTCAGAGTCTTTTCGCTATTCTCAAGAGTTTCAACTTTCATTTCATGAATTGATGCTTCAATTTGCGAGCACTTGTTGTAGATCTTTCTCGTTGTGGTCGCCAACTCATCCTTACTTTTTTTTTCCAAAGATTTTATGTTGCTCGATGTGTTATCATTCCGCGTTGTCAAGTGCTCTTCCAACTGCTCATTATCACTGGCGATTTCGCACACACCTGTTGTCACACTTTCTTCAATTTGGCTCTTTGGAAGCGTCAGTTTTCCTACTAGCGCTTCTTTAAAAGTCTTTATCCCATGGGACATTTTGTTCAGTCTATCTCCGTGGCACTGAACATCACTAATTAGCTGCCCTAGATGCGCTCTAGTCTCCTCCGCCGGCTCCTTAATGACTCGTTGGAAAGATGTTGAAAGTGCTGCGTCTTCCGTGTTGTTGAGCTGATGGCCAGACTCGGGTGCAAGAGGCGTCGACGGTGTTGCACAGTCCAATCTCAGGTGTGCGCACACATCGCTGCAAAGAACCGAGGCCGAACACTTGGGGCACCTTGCAGAGTGGTGTCGACATTCTTGTTGGAAATGCTCGGAGAGCAGGGAAGCAGCCACCACAGTTCCACAGCCGTTTTTTGCGTTCCAGCATTTTACCTGCAATGAATAAATCAATAATTTGCACAAACCTTTAGCGGTTGTAATGGTCTCATGGCAGCAGTTTAGGGTGCGGTTATTTCTGAACCTTGTTCGCTGCTGAGAGTCCTCTCAGTTTAATTTTTCTAACTGCCAGAGGTATTTACTTATTTTCGAGTGTTGCTGCGTGAGGAAAATTAGTAATTACGGCAACAGGTATGTTCGCAGGCATTCTGAGGGCGTCATTGTCAACGCCCCTCATATATGCTGATTGCATAGAGATTCTGCGGAAGTGATCCAGTCTAGGAGTGAGTTTTCGGCAAGGTTTTCACGGATGGTTGGCTTAAATGGCGCATTGCAGAAGACAGCAGGTAAACATGAACCTTATTTGAAGGAAGAACGGACCTCCTTGCCCTGTCTGAAATTTCCTTACTCGGTTAGTCGCACTTAAGCCCGTAGTAGTTCTGGTAGGCTTTCGGCTGTAATCGCACCGACGCTAAAGTGGGTCCTCTAACCTTAGCCCCTTTTTTCAGTCCTTGTGGCATTGTTTATGGCCCGAAAGAGGATAGAGTCGGTGTGTGAGGATGAGGAGGAGGGCAAAGATGAAGGTGTTAGCGCGATAACAGTGTGAACGGGTGTGCACACACTTGTCTGTCTCATACCGACGTTGTACTGTTAAACAGAATGGGCGAGCGAGCTTTCATAGGCCTGTGTACTGGCGCTGCCGTAGGCTGAATGAAGTCAGTCTTACGAATATAACACAGCAGCCAGGTGTTTTAAACTGATGCAAGGAGCGCTACAAGGCATCTTATAATCGAGAAGAGCGGTGGACTTGCGCTCCGAGTACGAAACTTTCGGTGACTCGAATAATTTATGCACAACAATGATAAACCTTTGAGTATTTTTAGATATGATTAAATAATGAAATTAGGATATTTCACAGAAATTGAGAATATTAAATTTCCTAAACGAGGACCATTGGGGGATAACACTTCTAGACTAAGATGTGTCAGTGACATGTTAAGCTAAACAACAGACAGCTAACAAAAAATACCGACAGCACACAATCCGAGCAGCCGTGTTGGACCCGTGTGATATAGTGATAATGCACAAAAAGTAATTCTAAGTTTGTGAGAAACAATCTGCATAGATTGCATTTCAAAAGTTCGATCATTTTGCTTGGCGGCGATCTACAGGCACTGGATACAAAGCATAATCTTTTTCAACGTTGCCCACTTAAAACATATCCGACGGAACTGAATTTAGCCCTACTCAGCCTGCCGTTACTAAAAATTATTCTTGTTAGCTCTTGTTTAAAAAATGTGTCGTTCTTTAGGCTGTATTTCCTTTACTGCTGCAGCTACCGCTTTTCGTGTGAAGCCCACAAGGCTGGATCTCGCTATTGTAGCACAAACAAGGTTTATAATTTTTTATGTCAGACCAATGCTGATAGTAACCACCTCCCCCCGACGTCCCTTATGACATAATAATTTTTCTTGCAAACTTAGTTCACTTATTTGTGTGTGTGAGAGAGTGTGAGAGTGAGTGTGAGAGTGTGAGAGTGTGTGAGTGTGAGAGTGTGTGAGTGTGAGAGTGTGTGACTGTGTGAGTGTGAGAGTGTGTGAGAGTGAATGTGAGTGTCTGTGTGTGCGTGTGATTCAACAATGCCGCATTTCCTAAAAATTGTGTACCTATCCTTTTCATCCGGTTTTAACTCCTCTGTGCGCTTAATAAAATCGAATTCTGGTTAAGACGTTTCTGCTATATATTTTTTCGCGTGCACTGTGGTCGCTGTTTTTCTCAGAACGTTTTTTGCGGTCAATTTACCCACGTCAAATGTGAAAATTCAAAGTTTTGGATGCTTGAAATTAATAAGTAAATAAACAAGATTCTCACTATACCAATGTTGATTAACTTCGGTCGTGAGCAGCGTGAATGAAAATTATATATCACCCTTCTCCGCGTGGTAGATTTGCAGACATTTTACTGCTGCGGGGTATGCGAAGGTTACGATATACAGCACTCGGTCCCTAGTATAGCTGTTGGAACGATCCCACAATCCAGCCTCTCGAAGGAAAGGGGAGGTGGTAGGTACTGATTTATGATTTATAGGAGATTAAAGAGAAGCTGGAGCACTTTTCGAAAATATTCAGCTCCGTGCAATATTTTATAGTTTTCAGTTAACTGAACAAAATATCTCATTCAAGAAGGGCAGAAATAAAATTGGCTGTGGTTTAGCTCTGGTTAACCTTAGTTGAATTGCGAGAGCTTCGTTTCCTCGGCACGTCGTCTACGCATCGTCTCATTCCGACGTCTCGAGAACTCAAACCGGTCTCTTCCGCAGTTGAAGAGTAATTCCGGGACGTGGCACGAATTCTTTTAGCCGCATCTTCGTTACGACGCTTCTCGAGTCGTGCGGCGCGCTCTTCTGTCGTCTGTTGAGAGCGTTGTCTCTTCCTCGGTTCGTTTTGTCGTTGTTGCGTCTATTTCGCGCTCTCTATTACGACTACAATACACTGAGGAAAAGCACTTTATATATATAGCGAAAAAGTCAAAAACTGGTACGATTATCTTGGTTTATTCCCGAACGGTTTCAGACGGTGGACCGTCCTTCATGAGGATTTAAAATCCTGATGCAGGACGGTCCACCGTCTGAAACCGTTGGTGAATAAACCAAGAAAATCGTACCAGTTGTGATCTTTTCACTGTGCAAGTTTTCACTGGCCCATTGAGCAATGCCGACACTGATTCCACTATTATATATATATATATATATATATATATATATATATATATATATATATATATATATATATATATATCATGTGTCGTACATGTGTGCCATTGCCAACTAATTAAGAAGTCGAAGAAGATCGCTGTAACTGCAGTCTTGAGAAAGGACAGGCCCTGTCCGAAACGTCGACTCAAAATAAATCTATGGCTAAATGAAGCGTTATATATATATATATATATATATATATATATATATATATATATTATATATATATATATATATATATATATATATACCCCCGCGAGGCGACACCTCCTCTGCCTGTACCGCAGCGGAACACATCTGGGGCCGCAAGCGACGACGGCGGCGCCATCTGTTGGGATTGCGGCTGCGGCGTTGCTAGGCGACAGCGGCTCAAGTTCAGGCCACGCGCACACGGCTGAAGTGCGCGACGAGGCGAAATGGCTCGCTGGCTGGAGTAGTCAAGCTTTCTCTTTGAAACACAAAAAGCGATTTTTTAGACGGAAACGCGCCCCACCGCCTCAGCGGACGGAGCGAACGCCGCTTTGGCCCGCGATTGGTCGGGTCAGTCGTGACGTCATCCACGGGGATCACCGGCCAGCATCGACGGCGTTGCTGCGTAACACGTTGATTCGACTGGCTTAAGGACTACGTTTTAGAAGTTATGAATAATTCAAGCAGTGTTCAACACTTTGGACTCTAACCTACAGGTTCGAGTCATCAGCGGCTTCGAAAAACGGTGGAACCAACGACGCCGCCGAGTGCGCCGGCAGCGAAAGTCAAGGCGGGACATTTTCAGTTGTTGGAAATCTCGACCGATATGTGTGTTGTGCGTAGCTGCATGCGCGTGGATATTTTGTGTAGGTGCGTATGCAAGTTACAATAAAAAAAAAGAGAAAATTGCGTCCAAACGTTGTTGTCTACCGCTGCATCACAAGAGTCTTCTTACACACTTCTTGTAACGCCTGTAAACATGATCGAACTCAGATCGCAAGCATGCCTACAGGAGCTGCACGAGTTAAAGAATTTGTGTGTTCATTTACTTATGGTGACGTGCCTGATTGCACCCGAATGAATCTCTCGGATGCACTATTCCTTCTGCCGCATGTTGGGGCTACGGTCCAACCACGAAATTTCGGCCCTTACCCCATTACGCTGGGTTTTTTTTTCGCATGCTGAACACCCCTTTGAAAAATAGCTATGGCTGTGTTTCGGAGATACCAATGCTGCTCTTCAAGACTAGTGTTTTGCGCGATATAGTTGCTGCTGTTGCGGATCGAGATCACGAGCAGAATTACTTGTGGCGGATATATGCGTACCACGGCTCGACGATTTGCCGTTCTGGCGCAAGGACAAATTTGCATGAATTCCGGCCGCATTGTCGATCGTCAGTCATGACCAAGCATTCATGAATGCAAATGTTTGCATTGCTCAAGTATACTAGGTAGATATAATCGGTTTTTGTTCAATTAGGTACAGCTGCATGTGCTGCGCGCTTATGAAAGATTAAGAGATTACTGGAGCTGCCAGGAGGTGCAAGGAATAAGGAAAAAGCAAAAAGGCACACAGTGCCGAACGAGCTGAAAAGAGTTCAATACTGTGCCTCAGAAAGGCAGTGCTAGAAGTGTATTTAGCTGAGCATGAATGTGAACCAGCTAGAAAAGACAAGTTTTTATAAACAATTAAGAAACTAATATAACTGAAAGAGAAAAATTGGTGCACTTATTTTGTACGGGCATTTTCGGTATGCTGCGTACCACCAGTGTCTGGCTAACGTGTGAGAGGCTGGGGGAGAACAACCGATGAATTCTACCAAACAATGTAGTGAGCGCTGTTCGAGTTACCTTGCCAAAAGTGGTTCATATTCAGGCTTCAAGCATTAAACAATTAAACAGAACGCCCGAACCAGACAAAGCAAATGGCACAGGGAGAATATTACGTTGATCGACAGTTCACCAGAAAGCGGGCCACAGCGGAGCAAACACAGTCGAACGGCGGGCCGACTCTCCGTGAATAGCGTCACTTCTGCCAGTTCCCCCTTTTTGCAGTCCCCCCCCCCCCCCCCCCAGCGCTTCCGGAAGCGACGACGGACAGAATCGAAAATAAATTTAAATACATGATCTTCAAGGTCTCTTCTTCCCAACCACTTTGTTTTATTCGATTTGAAAACCGTTTCAGCTTCCCTTTAACGTCCCAAAGCAACTAATGCTATGAGGGACGCCGTAGTGAAGGGCTCCGGAAATTTGGACCACCATGGGTTACTTAACGGGCACTGACATCGACAGCACTCGGGCCTCCAGAATTTCGCCTCAATCAAAATTCAACCGCCGGGGCCGCGTTCGAACCCGCGTCTTTCGGGGCAGCGGCCGAGCGGCATAACACCTCAGCCACCGCGGCGGCCTTGGGGGGTAGGTTCTCGTCAATCATCGGTAACCGTATAGTCTGCTAAATGCTCTAGGTGGACATCCCAAATTAAAGGAGATACCTATGCAGTTTGGTACATAATTATGGATGAAAGAGAGCGCGACACGCGGGACAAGAAAATAACAGGCGAACAATTGAGTACTGCGGCACCCCGCAATATGGCACTGTAGTACAGTAGAGGGCAGGTATTTGGCGAGCAGTCAAAGCGAATGATTCCAACTGTTCCTTTCTTCTCCCGTGTGTTTTGCTGTGGATTCTTTCGTAACATTGAAATACTTTCTCTTGCCGGAAAAAAAAGAGGAAAGGACGGTTGAAGACAATTGGAAGGAAAAGGGTGGAAGTTTAGTGACCAACCTGTTGTCTCAGGAGCTGCTCTGGAGGAAGGTCCCTCCACTCGACGTCGTCTTCTTTGTGCCACTCATGGCCGTCGAGCGGACAAACGTGGGAGCCTTCTTGGTCACACTGCTCGTAGCAGGAGTCGCACAGCACGTGCGCGCAGGACAGCAACGCGGTTATCCTGCGCACCAGTCCGCAGGCACAGCACACCCTCTTCGTCTGAATGGGCTTCACGAAACTCAGAGGTCTCCAGTCGAGGTCCGGGCTGAAGCCGACCAGAGTGTATTCGGAAGCTGCAGGCGGCATCGCTCTTCACGCTCGATCGCTGCCGCACCGAATGAAAAACTGCAATTTTCCACCCCTCGACGTGCTGGCTGTTATCTGTTTTCTTTTGTGGGCGGTCTTAAGGGCGGCTATCACAGCGGCATCGGCTGGCTTTCGCGGAACGTATCGCCTGCTGCGGCCGTTTGAATTTAGTTATCTTTTATGCTGCAACTACCAGCTCCTTTAGAACCGTAGCTCAGGCGTTTTTTTTTTATTTCCGCAAGGAACCAAGCAAATAAAAACAAAAATTACTGTTGGCCTAGCTCTGTTAGGCCAGGATATACGTAGCGAAAGCTAAGCGAGTACTGGATGGGAAGAGTTAATATACGAATCCCATGCTTTCACTACATGCGCCTTTATTCATGATGAAGCCCTGAGCCGCGAGTATATGCTGCCCCGCAAGAGCTGCCTAGCTGGCTTTCCTATCTGGATGCATGTGTGTGGCTCCCAGACTTTGGATATTTTGGGAGGGGCAATGCACGGCTAAGGTGGCCTGGTGTTTTGCGGTGTAAGCGTGCTTAGGCTGTTCTTATCGGCACTATTTCCATGCAATAAAGAAAAGAACAGAGCCGTCATAGGGGAGAGGTAGTTTCTCCGCGTCGAACGCCAGAAGCCGTGGTTCGGTTTCCAGCCTTGACACAAGTTTTTTTTTTTTATTCAGCGAATGTGCGGGGGCTTCAGTGTCCCCCATAGATAGCGCGGCCGAATACGTTGGTTAGCGCGTAAAGGCAGGTAAAAGAAAGGGCGGGTAAGGGCAGCTACGCGGCGAAGCGGGCGGTGTGACGTCATGCCAGATGGCGCAGCGAGCGCGCGGCGTCTGCCAGCGACAGCCGTTGCTAGGCAACGGCGCTGTGCCTCCTCCTCAGGAGTGCCACAGCGAAATCGCAAGTTCGTGGCCATTGTGGCTGTCGCTACAAGATTGTCTTCATCGCGTTAAGGTCGAAATTAAACTTTAGTGCGGAATACTAATTGAGAGACCCTGTTTGAACATTGCATCGCAGGCACTGAGTCCCGGGTAGGAAATTAAGACTAGTTTCAGTTTCAACTACTCCGAATCTGGCGACTGGTTGGGAACTGATGCTTAAAACTGATAGATCCCTGTCCACGCACGTAGCGCGATAAGCCAGCAGCGGTGGCCCAGTTTTCGGAGGAAGCGTTGGAGGAGGAGGAGGAAAAACTTTACTGAAATGAAGAGGAGTTGGGCTAGTTTATGGGTGGGGCCCTCATTCCAGGGCTCCACTGGCTTGAGCTGCACTGCGGACCAGTTGTATGAGAGCCCAATGGTCCTCCAAGTTATCGCTGGTCAGCAGCATTTACCACCGCTTAAAAGACGTGTTTCCCGCTTGTAGAGTGTTTGGTTAGGCCCCAAATCCCACGAAATGTATAAGAGTGTAGGGCGGGCCTGGCACCAGGGACAGGTGTCGGAGTATAATGTTGAGTGTATGAGATGTAGTCTATGGAGGTTTGGAAATCGGCTCGTCTGTATCTGCCGCCAAGAGACGACATATGGGGGTGTCTAATTTCCTATCTGGTGGAGGTTAGTGTGTGTTTGAAGACGCTGAAACTCGAGGCATTCGCTGCAGCTGGAAGGTAGAGGGGTAAAAGCGGACACAGCTTGTGGCCCCGGTCGGTTGATGATTCCTCAAGCTAGATCAGTTGCCCTCTCATTTCCCTCCAGTCCCTCGTGGCCTGGGGTCCAGGTGATTTGGTGGTGCTTGGTGAGGGGTGTAGTGCCGATGAGTGGACTTTCGTGCTTGGGAACTCGGCCTCTCAGGAAGTTTCGACACGCGTGTTGCGAGTCTGTGATCACATGAGCGCTTTGGCCTTGGGACTCGTAATGCCTAAAGGCAATGGGCACCGTGGCTGTATACGCGGCCGCTGCTTTTTCGGCTCCTACGGAAGCAGTGAATAGAGTGGAGAAGCGGTGGTCCACTGCCGCCACTGCGTGCTTGTCATGGTCCTGACATGGTTCGGCGTCAACATAATCCACGTTCGGGGAATTGGCTAGGCGTCGGCATAGGTAGGATACTCGTGCTCGTCGTCTGCCTGTGTGAACGTCTTTAAGCATATGTTTCGGTATCGGGAACACGCTGATGCATTTCGTGTGCTGTTTTTCTAGAGAGAATGGAGCATTTAGTGCGCGGATGTCAGCAACTGTGCCTACTCGGCGAAGGATAGCTCGTCCAGATTGGGTGGTCTGAAGTCTTAGTGTTTGAGATGCAGACATGATTTCCGTTAGTTCCGCAAAGGTGTTGTAGTACCTAGTGCGGCAGACGCTCCGTGGAGGTGTTTTTAGGGAGTTTAAGGGCCGTCTTGTATACACCCCTTATGGTGGTGTCAATTTTCCGCTCGTGTTCGTTTGCTTGCTTGTGAAAGGGTAGTCCCAACCATAGGGGTAGGGGGGGTGGGGGAAGAGATCATTGTCTTTAATATAATTTTGAAGGCGGCTGTGGTTGACGCGTACATGTTGTGTGACGGCGCCTTGTCGGGTTAGGGAATGGTGATAATTTCGGCATGACGCCTATCTTAAGGTACTATGCCCTTCTCCCAAGGTGCATCATTGGAGTAGTCAGTGATGGCTTTTATAAGCGCATGACTGAGGTTACGAAAAAAAACGTTTGTAATTTTCGAAGTGATCAGCATAAGTGACCAGCATAAATTGTTGTAGTGGCCGGCATAAGAAGCTGTCTCATTTTTGACGGCGGTGGTTCGAATCTCGCCCGGGAATCTCTTTTCCTGCTGGTTATATCCTTGTCCTGACCACGATATGACGCTCTATTTGGCTTGCCTACGGCCACTATGGCAAAAATTTCCGCTTACGTCTTTTTTTTTTGCTGCACAGTGCTGCACATGGAAGTTTCCAGCCGCTGACTAAGTGTCTGTGCCGTTGTAACTTTGAGTGCTAATGTTTCCCGGTTAAAACAGCCGCCGAGGTGCGCGCCCGCCGATTGCATCCCGTCCGTGCCGTGGTTCTGAATCAAGTGAAAGGTCAAACTTTAAGCGTAAGACGATTTCCGTTTGGATTGAAAAACTCGAGGAACCACCGGCTCCCTTCTTGCTGGCCGACCGTCGAGCGGCAGCCGAGATTTCGCAGCTGGCTGGGCCGTTCCCGCGCATGCACGTACACATGCCAGGTGTTTTAGGGAAGACCTTAAGCAGTTCTCAGAAATGGGCTTTTTGGAGTGAAACTATGGCCTTTCCGGCATTATATAACCAGTGTTGGCGGACACCGGAAAGCCGGTGTATTGTGTTTAATAAGCTGGTTAACTAATTTCTGACAATTACCTTTTTAGCCATCCCACACAACTAGGCAACTAGTTGGAATTATAGATTTGTAGGCGCTTATTAGCAATAGCCATATCGGTTTTTACAATCTGGAAAACACGATTATACTAGACTCTATGGACCAACCAGTTCTGGCTATATCGTTCTAATGCACATGCGTTTTTGTAAAGCATGCAGGCAAAGGAACCTCTCCAGTGCTCGTAACTAACCCAAAAAGGCCTATTATTTCGAGTCACAGTGCCAAATGTAGTCGCGTTTTTTAAATGCTCAAAATTGATATAGCTATTACTTACGTATAGTTTAGAAGAACTTCTATTTGGGCTAGATTGTTCATTTAGATACAGAAAGGAAAACAGTAGCGCCGGAAAACCACACGCACAGAAGAAGAACGACGTAGGACGAGCGCTAACTTCATCTGACTTTATTCCTTGAAAAGCACGCAGGTATACAGAAAATCTAGGCATGCGCAGACAGATATCTCGCGTGCGATCAACAAAACCGTTCAAGATATGAAATCTCAGCTTTAACAAGGTTCCAAGATGGATCACTGACACACCCATTTACTCTTTTTCTGATGTGGTAGGCCTCTAAGACCTCTCGTGCCTTACTATCACCGCTCCTGGCCAGAATACTTATGACCGCCTACATATCTGTAATTCCAACTAGGCGTCTCCTGTAACACTTAAACACTTATTTACTGAAAATTAGTTAACCAGCCAAGGACTTAAGACGAGTCACCCGTTTAGTGGTGTCAGCCAACATTATTAATACTGCACTGAAACAGCCACAATTTTAGCTCCGAGAACCTTTTTTTTCGAGATTTATTTATTCTTTCCTGAAACAATTGGTATACATTCAAAAGGAGTGGCCTCTATGCACGCCATCTGGGACTACACTACCGAGTGCAGGACAGCGTGTACTGATAACTGAGCGCGCAGGTAAGCATTACCGCCTGCAAAAAACGTAAATGAAGGCCTGGTAGGACAAAGCGTAATCATACTGACCCATTAGCATCTTGTGCACTTCATCTAGTACGAAAAAAATTTTTTTTACCTTAGCAGTGTTAAGTATGTTCACGCTGAACACACTGTCACCAGGTGCCCTGCCTACCAGGCCTACGTCTAGCATCTTGTCTTAGTTCCGTCGATGCAGAATAATTTTCGGGAAACTTTTGCCATACCATGGGCAGGCTCGCGGCATTTGCTGATCTTTGCGTTTTACTTTGTGCCGCTTAGCGCAGTGTGACGTCGTGTAAAGGATGAGTAGACCTGTAAATCACCTTAAAGAACCGAAGCGTGGCCTTGTGGTAGAGCATCCGCCTCGCATTCGGGAGCTGCTGGGTTCGATCCCCAGTGCCGCCGGGTACCCACCGGTTTTTAATGGCTGCAAGACTTTCCCCGGCCTGGTGCTCGGCTCTTCTGGTGAGGTGATTGGGAAAATGGTCGTGACCACAGTTGCTCTGACGGATCAGGGATATGTTCCACCGTCAACAACGTTAAATCCGCCTTGTGCGGTAGAATCACAATTGTGGCTCTCTCTCTCTCTCTCTCTCTCTCTCTCTCTCTCTATATATATATATATATATATATATATATATATATATATATATATATATATATATATATATATATATATATATATATATATCAAAAGTGATTTCTGGCAGCTGATTTGGTCAATATAATATAAAATCACCAAAAATTGAAGAAACATAACAGGATTTAATTCACGACGTTTCAGCTGGAGGACCAGCCTTTTTCAACACTCGAAAAAGGCTGGTCCTCCAGCCGAAACGTCGTGAATTAAATCCTGTTATGTTTCTTCAATTTTTGGTGATTTTATATTAAATATACGCATAAATATATAAACGCACACACAAATTATTTTATATATTTTCGTCATTTACAGGTCTACACACGCTTTACACGACGTCAGAGTGCACTGATAAGCTGCACATATATATATATATATATATATATATATATATATATATATATATATATATATATATATATATATAGAGAGAGAGAGAGAGAGAGAGAGAGAGAAAGCAAATGAAATGAGGGGCTCGTTTGGCAAACATATGAAGGAAGCCAACAGTCACCGAAACCAAGGTTCACAGCGGAATGTTTCTATTTTTTTATTTGTAGTGCCAAATGAAAGAAAATAAAAGTTTGATGAAAATTACTTATAAAGCAGCAGAACGAAAAAAATGCCACCAGTGGGATCCGAACCCACGACCTCCGAATATCGCGTCCGGTGCTCTACCAACTGAGCTACGGCGACGGCTGTCCAATCTGCTGCTCTCGTGGGTATTTATGTTTTGCGTGTAAGTGAACCTTGAGAGTTTTAACCAGCGCCAGCCTCGGCCATAGCGGTGGACGTAGCACGTCCTGTAATACCGCCAGTGTGCCGTAGAACGCCATCTAACGGCATCTATCTAATGGGAGTTCAGTCACTTTGTGGGAGGAAATAAGCATCACGGGAAAAGGAAAGTAATTGACAGGAAATTAATAAAGCAGAGTTGAGGAAAATTGAATGTTTGAATGTTTATTATTTCTCGGATTCTTTCCGTGTAGGGGGCAACCGTAAATGCAAAATTGCTTGACAGAGCCCTTGCGCCCCTACAGTTCAAGGCAGCAAGACGTATCATTCACACACATATTTGCCAAACATATCTAACGCACAGCAGGCAGCAACGAAAATTTCTTAAAAGCATTCCTTTTTCTTGAACATGATAGAGTGAAAAGGCAGAAGATGCATAAGAAGTAAGCATTATGTAACAATAAAATTGGCTTAGATCAGAAGTATACAAAGAAAAGTAAACCATAGAATTCACTGGTCCGAAAATAAATGTCATATGCAGTCAACAAATCAGTACATAGAAAGATTTCAGAAAAGAACAAGGTTTAGAGACACTAAATCTTTGCCATAATGGTTTGATGGTATCGCTTTATTGGGTTAACGCCTTTATATCCAGAATTGGTGATTTTAAAGTTTGCATTCGTAGATTCGTGGGAGTCTTTCATACTACCCCTGTCTGAGAGGGACAGCTGTTAAGCGATGACCTGCGATGGCAGGTGATGTCATCGGTGTTGCTTGCGGCACCCACGTTGCACCTGCTGGTCGACTTCTCGCTACCAATCATTAATTTCGTTGCCAGGTGCTAAGGCGCGCAGATTACCCACAATCCAGTGGGCAGGTTGTGACGTCGCCACAAGGTCACGTGACCTTCGCTGCGCACCTAGGTTGCTTTTCCGGGGATCTTTCACTCACAATGCCGACAGCGGTCATGCGTAGCGGAGCCTCTAACGCCATTGAGTTAGAACTTCATGCGAGAAAGCGTTCATAGAGGTAGCATTTACCATCGATGATGATTTTGATGTTTGTACTGTCATGTAGGCTTTCTCTGCAAGACAAGATTTATTTGCTTGCCAAATTTTTATCTAGGGTTTAATATTTATTTATTCATAACCCTTACAAATATAGGTAGAAATTCTATTTAAATATAATTTAACAATTTGTTTACACTAGTCACCTTGCATTTACTATTCAATTCTATCAAGAATTGTTAATAAAAGGTTGGTAGAACGTTGCTTGTTTGTATGTACAGCCTTCCTCGTTTTAATAATATAGCGAGAGTGTCGACCAAATTGCTGGTCAGCGCCTTATAACGGCGACAAGCGTACATACAAGAGTTCGCGCCCGCCCGCGAAGAGAGAGCGTCGTCTGCTACGCGGCTGCGATCACGAGGACACACGCCCTGACACAATATCTGTTCGAAAAGAAACCGGCGGACAGTACAGCACATGTGCCTGACTAATATGTGACGCTGAGACTTGCTGTCCCCCTTTCTTTTCCTATTACGGCACGCCGCACCGGCGAACTAGAGTTAAGAAGAAATAAAAGGAACGAAATACAGCAGCACTTGGAAATGGTTGCATGGAGTCCGAACCCTCTGATTTGAGCAGCCCTCTGCGAGGTTCGAACATGATAAAAGGGCCTCCAACCAGCTCTTTAATCAGTCCTTCAGTGTCTACGCGGTATAAAAAAAACCATCGCAGCTTTCAAACGTCTCAGTGTCACATCTTAGTCATGCACATGTGCTCTGCTGCTGGCCGGTTTTTTGCGAACAGATATTGTGGCAGGGCGTGTATGCTCGTGATAAGAACAGCGTAGCAGACGATGCTCTCCCTTCGTGCGCAAACTCTCGCCGCGTTGCAAGCATATCACCGTTATATGGCGCTTATAAGCAGTTTGGTCGACGCTCGCTATATTATTAAAAATCAGGAGGGCTGTACACCTGTCAGTAAAAAGTTACTAATATATAATTTTATATTGTATGCACATGTGTTAATACAAAGCTAGTAGAATTCTATTTCTCTGTATATAGACCTGTCAATACAAAGTTACTAGGAAAATCTTGGTGCAGTTTGACACATTGAGAGCAATAAAACAACAAATTGCAGGGTGTTTAAGGTCATTAAAACTATCTTGTTCCCATAACCATGACGCTGAGTACTTGGGGAAATCAGTTTTAGATATGTAACAACTTCGATTTGATTTGATTTATGGGGGTTTAACGTCCCAAAGTGACTCACGCTATCAGGCACGCCGTAGTGAAGGGCTCCAAAAATTTCGAGCACCTGGGGTTCTTTAACGTGCACTGAAATCGCACAGTACACGGGAATCTGGAATTTCGCCTCCATCGAAATTCGACCGCCGCGGCCGTTAACGAACCAACGTCTTTCGGCCAGCAGCCATGCGCCATAACCACTCAGCGACCATGGCGGCCTTATGTAACAACTTCGCTATATCGAAATCCGTCCAACCTTATTCGTAGCAAATGCATTTGGAATCAAATCTGACTATGCAAAACCAGTTTAAATCAGAAGATATTCTATTTTAATAATTTTTCTTCCATTATTCTATGCACTGTTGTGATTAGAAATATACTACAAAGCGAGAAAACAATTTTGGTCATGCGAATAAACGCTTAAATTAATAACGTACTGTAGCCGAGCACTGCAAAGCTGTTAAAACAACCTTGAACAAGAAATAAATATTATCAATCACAGTCGCTTAGCTGAGAATTTTCTACTAACTTCTGTTGAAAGGAAGTTGATACAATTTTTTGTGCTCCTTTTTATGTGCTGCTGTCAGTAGAAATATACTAGACACCGAGGCAGCATTTCTTCAAGGTATGAAGGCCTAAGTTAGTCAGGTAACCTAGCCTAACATATCAAAGTGACTAAGACAACTTTGAATGCGAAAAAAAATATCAGCAGTCACATTCTCCTAGCCGTGCATATTCTGTTAACATTTGATGACAAAGTTGATAGAATGTTCTTAAGCTTTCTATTTCTGCTGTCGGTAGAAATATACTAGAAAGCACGAGAATGTTTTGATCATGCGAATAAGTGCTTAAATTAATCAAGTACTCTAGCCTAACATATCTACGTGACTAAATCAACCTTGAACGCGAAACAAACAGCAGTCACATTCGCCTAAACTAGCATATTCTGTTAATATTTGTTGCCAGATTGTTGGTACAATTTTCTTAATGCTTCCTGTGTACTGCTGTCAGTACAAACACACTGGACCGAGGGAGAAGGTGTTTATTATGCGAATGAACTCCGATATTTTGGCTATTTTGACGAGTTACGAGCACTGAACAGTTTGCTTTGCCTGCAAGCTTCCTGAAAGCGCATGCATTTCGGCGCAAATTAGCGAACATGTGGGCATTTTTCTAAATTAAAAAACTGATATGCATATTACATACGGAGGGCTACACCTCTCTCAATAAAAAGGGAGCCTAACAGTAATAGCTAAAGAGATAACTTATGAGTATTAGTTAACGAGCCTGCTAGTTAGCACGCCTTAGCAGTATTCTGATGTGGAACACCACTCACAATACTATGCCAATAAAAGCGTTCCGCTAACTCATAAAGCCTATTTTTAAAAATTGTGGAAATTCTTAGGTGAAACAATGTATATATTGTGATGCGGACGTGAGGCAGGACCAAGGATCGCGAGAGGCAGGGGCCAAAATTAATCAAGGTAGCACAGAAACGACTGCGTTAGCGAGACTGCCAGCGGACCTCGCTCGAGCAAAGAGCGTGTAAGGTGTCCAATGGAGTTATGTACAGAAATACAGAACAGAGGCGATGCGGCAGCGCGGGCTGACAGCAAGTTTCGCATGTCACTCGACGACAGCGCGCTGACGCGGAAGTTCCCAAGGTGTACACACTTGCAGGTAAATGCCATGCGCCAAGCTGTGCAGAGTACAGCAAACCATGCAATACGCGAAAATTAATACCCCAAACCGGTGGAGTTGGCCAACGTCATCATCATTCCTGATTGTTTGACACAGTTACAAGGAACTATAGATAAAGGCCATGGAGGAAAAAAAAAACAGAGGGAGCTCTTCGATAGCCTTGAAGCCTAGTCATAAAATGTAACAAAGAGCATCGGTCCCCAATGTTATCACGCCACGTGATAGCGTGCGGTGATATCTATCCCCGCTGCACACGCGCATGTGCCGACCAGTGCGACAAACAGACTGCAGTTCAACCTCCTTGCTGCAGACGCCCGTGCCTTGGGCCGCCGCAGTAGTGTGCTGCGGGACAAATAAAGAACTATCAGTACAGTTGCTGTCTTAGCAGCACATTGCCGAGGCTTTTATAGCTGGTAAGTCTGTGCAGTTTTACTTCAGTACGAGTACTGTATCTGATGTAGTGTGCGTCTGAACATCTGGATTCTTTGCTTTAGAGACGGCCACTAAAGCACTCTCTCAAACTTTCTCACCTCTGTACTATTTGATTTACATTTTACCCGCCACATCTGCTATGGCTCAAAATAGTGCTCCAATAACTACAAATAAAGAACTAAAATGAACAACAACGGACGTTATGGTTTCCTATCTACTTTAAGCGAAACAAATGTGGGCAAGTTAAAATACCGGGTGGTTGTGCTATTCCTTTTGAGAACGAAATCTGACATTGTGTACACACTAGTCAAGAAAAAATAAAAACAATTATCACATATGTTGGCAGGCAGATAATCTTCACATGGCTGAAATGACTTCTCTCTTCGGAGTAGTCTAATTAGGCAAAACACGTTAATGTCGATTCCAATGAATATCAATCAGTCTTCCAATGTGGGGGTACATTTTAGAGCAACGGAATGCCATAGCGTTTCCTTTTTTAAGGAGGCTTTGCATTTATTTCTAATCTTGTGACTGCTTCTTATGCCCTTACCCAGCAAACTTATCAAACTCATTCAGGCTGCTGCGTCTTAGTGCAGAGTTAGCTGATTGTTACCTCTGCATGTTTCATCGAAAATTGAGTCGCGATAATAGTATACCTCCAATGATTTTCTTGTGCAGCTCTCTGGCTGCTGCATTCCGCTGTAACATAGAGTACGCTATCTGTTGGAGCTGGTGATGCACACTTCTATTGAAGAGGAGGCTACCTCTTTTTCCTGGTGATGCAGACAAGTAACGACTAGGAGGTTCTCCGATATTGCGAGCAAGTCACCGGGGGCGCATCAGATAGCGCATCAACCAGGTCACTTCAGTATCCTGGTGCTAATGTTTCTATTGAAATAAGCTCAAAGCTTGATATCTACACCGTTGAGCACTTTAAGCATGCGTTTAGCCCCTCTTTGCTGGTGAAATCGCGAGTGTTCGCGCTCCTCAATGCTGGTCTTAACTCATAGTAAACACTGTATCACTGTGTGGGATATTTTGGATATTCTAGAGAGACAAGCAATCACATCCTTAGAAAAAGGTCAGACCAAATGTTCATGTTATTATTATTATTATGTTCATGTTATAGCGCTGTAATTGAACTTTGCGCATGCTAGCCTCAGTTGCCGATATGACATAAACTCAACAGACCAGATAGAGTGCTTTCAACTTTAAAAAAGAAACTGCATGCAGCTATGATGTTTGTCGAAGTAAACGCCAGCATTCAGTTACGTTGAACAATTGACATATCTGCAATTCTAAGTTGCTGTAATGATTATAAGGACAATGATGATGATGATGAAGTGTATCAAACTAGACGATTCGAATCACATAGAAAGCCTGAATCTTTGCAATGTCAATTAAAATTATGGAGTAGTGTTGGCATGGCCGCCTATTGAACCCCATGGCAGAGCACGCTGGGGCACGCTGGGACGACGGCCTGAAAAGAGAGACACGGACGCAGACGCGACGTTGTGACAGGCCCTTCTATTCAGAGGTATAGGTATAACAGGTGTAGGTATAACCACGGTATAACAGGAGTGTGTTCTAAAAGTTTATTTTTTATCAACTACTGATCGGTGCTTGTAGTTCACGCCATTCAGAAATGTTCAAACTTCGCCCCCCACCATGAATAATTTTTTGCGGCAGAAATATTTCAGGACAGCATTGCGATTTTGGTGGTGAAATTGCAAGATTTTATTCAACAAATCTGAGATGGTCGAGCGTAACGTACGGGTCGGTTTGGCATGGAGTGATCCTTTTATCTCGACCTTAATGTGCACAACTATTGAGAGAACTTAAACTTTACCTAAGCTGAATTCTGAAGTCCTGTTTACAAAAACCTGCACTGTAGCACAAAACAATCCCAATAAAACATTCCTCGTTTCCATTGCGATACGTGAACTGCTTACCAGAGTTAAACAAGAAGTAGCTCGATGCATTCAAGTTCGTGGCAGCCAGGATTTCGGGCAATACGATAAATAAGCTGCCATTCGGTAAGCTTTTTTAACCATCGGACCACCGTGAAAAACTGAGTATTTACCGGAATATTAAGTGCTCAGTGTGACCAGTAGTGATTTTGAAACTGCTCTTCCTGCTAAATTTTATCAGACGGGAATGTTAGCGTTCTGCGGGAAATCATACACCTGTAAATGTTATTTGCCTAATGGGTCTGGCTCACCCACAAAGGCAACGTGAGCATGAAATGAAGCATGCGTATCGTGAACTATATGTTTTCTTGTTTATTTTCTCCACGACCGAAGCGGTTACCAGCGGCAGTTTACCTCCTGCTGCATTGCGTTTTCCGATAGAGACGCTGAAGTACATGCCACTAACAAAGCAAAAAAAAAAAAAGAACAAAGTGAACATAACGCGAAGTTACTTTTCACTGTAAACTTCTTTTAAAGGCTGCCTTATGAAGCACTCCTGCCGTTTCTTTTATTGTTACGCACCGTCTATCCTTCTCACTCGCATACACTTCGATTTTTCAAACATTTTCTGTTTTCTATTCGGTGCGGGTCACACAGGGCCACTTACAGAAATCTAGTTATACATGGTCAAACATATGAAGTAAAAAAGGGCTTAAAATAACCCAGATAGATATTCTTTCCTTAGGACAATGTTTCACTGGGCTTTTTTGCAATCCAATTTCTTAATAATAGAGCCGACTAACAGAAAATAACCCTACAAGACGCGCTTAGGAAAGAAATAGAATAGACGGACGAGGTTTTCCATGCTGGACAGGTTAAGCATTAACAAAGATATGCTTTAATAGATGCCAGAGGAAAGAAGTGGTTTCCATCCGAAATTTCTGCCAGCCGGGCTCACGGCAGCACTTCCCATTTAATCCGAAGCGTGTCCTTGAACACGTAGCCGTTGTCCCTGATAACGCGAAGATTAAACGACGGATATGGAAAAAAACCTGTTGGGTTTCTTGATATTGTAGGCTTTTGCACCTGTGTGCATGCAGGGTGTGGCTTAATTTCAACGAAGAATCGCGCCACACCTTCTCGTTGGTCTATAATCCCCAGCCGTATTTTGTGCTGGAATGGCCACTCAACAGCGTCGTCGTTGTCACCCTTCTGCAAGAGCATCCTTACATGAAGGTACATTGATTGACTATCCCTAACGAATTCCACTCCAGGCGATATGCAGTAGCCACACAGGTACACCTGGTCGGTCTCGTACGCAGCCCAGCCTTTCTTCAGCGCGTTTTCTTCCAGAGATTTCACTCCTTTGACGTCAATGATCACATGCTCTCCTTGTGGTTCATCGGACGGAAGCAATGTCTTAACGTGGTCCACAGTCTTTTCGCTAGTCTCTAGTGTTTCACCTTTCTTTTCATTAATTGATGCTGCAATTTGAGAGCAATTGTCGTATATCTCTCTCGTTCCGGCAGCCAACTCATGCTTGATTTTTTCTTCCACCGCCTTTAGATTTCTAGAAAAGTTATCATTCCACGTTATCAACTGCTTTTTCAACTGCTCGTTATCACTGGCGATTTCGTGCACACCTGTTGTGACACTTTCTTGAATTTGGGTCATTACTTGCAGAATTTTTCCTCTGATAACTTCTTTAAATGTGTTTATCCCGTGAGAAACTTCGTTCAATCTATCATCAAGGCATTTTACATCAGTAACCAACTGTCCTACATTGGTTCTCATTTCCACCGTCTCCTGCTGAATGACTCGTTGGAATGATGTTGAAGGAGCTGCGCCCTCCGTGTTGCTCATCTGATGGCCAGACTCTGGTGCAGGAGGCGTGGACGGTGTTGCACAGTCCGATCTCAGGTGTGCGCACACATCGCTGCAAAGTACAGAGGCCGAACACATGGGGCACCGCGCAGAGTGGTGTCGACATTCTTGCTGGGAATGCTGTGAGAGCAGGGAAGCCGCCACCACAGTTCCACAGCCATGTTTTGCGTTCCAGCATTTAACCTGCAATGAATAAAGCAAGAATGTTGAGAAAACTGTACTGGAAGTAATAATCTGGCGGCGGCTGTTCCCCATCTCATATTCCTAAACATTTTTTCCTGTTTAAGGTGGTGTCAGTTTCCTTTATTGAATTAAGTACTCGAGTGTTCCTGCGCTTTGAAAACGAGTAATTGCGGCAACAGTTATTTTTGTAGTCATTCAGAGGGCGTCATTGTCATCGCTCCTCATATGTGCCACTTGCAGGGAGATTCTGCTGAAGTTATCCAGTTTAGGAGTCAGTTTTCGGCGAGCTTTCAAGGAAGATTGGCTTAAATGGCGCATTGCAGAAGACAGCACTGATACATGAACCTTATTTGAAGAAATAACTTTTTTTTTCTCTGTCTGAAATTTCCTAACACGTTTTAGTCGTGCGCTATTCTCTTATGCCCGCCGTAGTGCAGGGAGGCGGTCAGCTGTAATCGCACCATCGGTAGAATGCACCTTATGCCCTTAGTCCCTTTCTGAGCCCATGCGGCATGCTGATGGCCCAAAGGTGGATGGAGTGATGCGAGAGGGTGGGAAGGAGGGAAAAGGTAAACGGAATGAGGCGCCAACTTTGCGGACGAGCATGCACACACCTCTCTATGTCCCTACGACATTGTACTCTTAAACAGATTGGGCGAGCGAGCTTTCATAGTCCCGTGCACTGGTGCTACCGTAGGCTGAATGAAGTCAGTCTTACGGATATAGCACAAGAATTCAGGTGGCAAAATTGATATAAGGCGCGCTGCGAGACATCTTATACGCCAGCAAGAGCGGCGCACTTGGGCTACTAGTACGAACTTTCGGCGGTTTGAAGAATTTGCCCAGGGAATAGTTAAACACTGAGTATTTTTATATATGAATAAAAGATAAAATTAGAATAGCTTATTGAAGACGAGGATAGTAACATTCCTATGCACGGAGCACTGGGGATATAACTTCTAGATTAAGATATGTGTAAGTTACATGTTAAACGAAGGAAAAGGTAGCTAACGAAAAGGCCGAAAGCACAAAATGCGAGCTGCCGGGTGACAATGAAAATGAACAAAAAAAATCTGGGGCTTTCGCTGCACAATCTGCACAGAATGGATGTTCTGAAGTTCGAATATTTTGCATGGTGGCTGATCCACAGGGACAGGCTAGAAAGCACATTCTTTTTTAAGGTTCTCACTCATACCACATCAGATATGCAACTCTGTTAAGTCCCACACAGCCTACAATTACTAAACAAATTCGTGCCTCCGTTTGTTAACAAAAATCTGCCATTTTCTACGCAGTCATTCCTTTACTGCTCCAAGGTTCACTGTTGGTGTGAAGCCCACGTGGTTGCATCTACCCATTGTAACACAAACAGCGTTGATAATTACTTTTATCCCTCGGACCTCTCATGATTGGAACCACCTTCCTGCTGATTTTTCTTATGACATGTGACTATGCATTTTTTGCAGGCTTTCTTCACCTAATTTTCACGTGATTCAGTGATGCCGCAGTTCCTAAAATTGTGTCCCTGTCCATTTGTTTCTGGTTTTTAGCCTTATTACGCGCTTAATAATGTCTACTTCTGGTTCGGACTTTTCTGCTATGAACATTTTCGCATGCACTATGGTTTCCGCTTTTTCAGAGCGCTTTTTGTGATTAATTTACACACACGCCTATGCTAAAATGCAAAGTTTCAGTGTGCTTGCAAGTAAGGAATAAACACATAAGACTAGGTATTCCAACGTTAATTTTTCGTAGACTGCTACTTCATGCTGGCTTTTTGTCATATGGCAGTTGATCGGTTTCATGCGTGTTCACTGGCACAGCTGACCATCAATTTCCATAACTTTCGTATAATGCATAAAGTACTGGTGGTCTATCCCTTAAGGCCGGAAAGTAGTAAACTGTATCAGAGATACATAAGGTCGCTATGTGTCCGATTAGAATAGCGTCCGCGACAACCTACACTTCTGAGAACTGACGCCAGCAATACAGTGCCATAGGCCAATCCTGATTGCTATTTACCAAATAGAAACGGTCCATTAGAAAATTTCTTCTTAAATACAAACACACGTAATAGCTTCCCAGTGGCGAGGTCTATAGTAAGGCAATTACGAATCTAACCGTAAATAATATATCCGCTTCCTCGATATCCTTGTCAACCTAATGATGAGTGGTATTACGATGTGTTCTTAAATGAAACCTAATTACAACGGGGGGGACCTGAATTCACTGTCATCGGTCAATTCTTGACGGCAATTAAGCGAATGTGTAGTGTGTAATTGATGAGTTAATGAATCAGAACAACGAAAGAAAAACGAAAATTGCGTTCAAAAGCGTCGAACTGCTAAGATTGGAAAGGCAATCTGTCCTGAGGCTAACTATCTGAGCATATCATCGCCCTAATACCCTAATAAAAGAATCATAAAATTGTTAAGAGTCGCATCAGGATCAGATGACGCAGCAAACGACACACGCTATCGCGTCAACTCATAAGCGACGCATAGGAGTCTCCCAATGTTCTTTTATTGTTTCTTTCATGGGAAGAATAAATGGCATTTTTCCGTTCCGTCCTTGTTTAGAGTTAGCCCCATTGGTGGCGACGGCATTGGTATTGCATCATTCTTCGATTCCGGAAGCAGCTGATAGTCCTGGCAACTGAGTCCCATGCCGAGTCCCTGCGCCGTGATTGGTGGCACGCATCTGCTTCCCGCAACACGGCGCTTCTAGGGAAGATGGTAGCCAGATGTCGAAGCTGCTTGTGTGGCCAGTTCCCATCTACGTTTAGGCGGGCGTGAGGTGTGAGTGAGGGTAGATACATTGTTTCGGAGGATTATAGTGTGAATATGGTTTGTTAGGTGGCGCACAATTCAGTTTTGGCACGCATTCCCAAGTCCCAAAATATCTTCACCGCACGAGTGCACCACTGCCTCAAGCAGAAGGCAGTACTGTTGGTCGATGAGATTGGTAACTTTTTCCCTGCAAATAGCCTGAACCTGTGATATACTGTGTGCTCATTTTCTTTTTTCGTAGTTTGTAAAAGCTGCGGTCGTACAATCAGAATACGCAAAGTTCGGGTGAAAAAATTAGCGCGATACTTAAGCTCCACCTTTTTGGGCATGGTGTTAAAAGGTAGGCAGTTTGTTTATAAGTTGTCCAATTGCCAATAACCGTGGAGAATAACAGGAGAAAAATGCAGGCTGACGCGCCCTCATGCGCACGGATGAAAGATTTTAACGAGGACGGCTTTCATAGCTAAGCACGAAGAGCTTTCAGTTGAACTCTGAAGAACAGAGGGGCATTTGATAAAGCCAACACATTGCAAGCATCAGGAGTAGGGCTCGACACGTGCGTCAGAAAGCGCACGTGCTGCTTCTCCTTAAACACGAGCGGTTACGTAACAGCTCTCCACCGGCGGTCTCTGCAATGTCTCCGCACTCCATGCGGAACTTCGAGATGAGACACTTCGGTGCCTCATCTCGGGGGGCACGACAGCAAAAAAGATAAAAAGACTGGTTCCGTATTGCAAAAGCAGACATCGATAGCTGCTTTTTTTTTCTTAAGGTCGTCAGCGCTTGACTAACGGAGCTGACCGTTCAATCTATTTCATCTAGCTCATCAAACATCCAGATGAGCCTGCTGTGAAAGTCAATTAAGACAGTGCGCGAGGCTACTTGTCGGATATTCTCAGATAAGTAAGTTCAGTAACAATCGTTGCGTTTTCTTTACAAGCTAAACAAAATAACATGACATATCAAAAAAAAAAACTATTGCGCACGACAATTCAACCTTGACTCTTAGATATCTGCATGTAGGTAAGATTAGGACTAGAGTATCATGCCGCAATAAAGGTAAGGGTGGCTTTAATAAAGCAGAAAGACCTGTATGTCTTTTTTTTTTAAACCTTTAAGAGCTGCAAGTAAACTTTATGGCTCTATATTGCGTCTTCTTTTGTACGCCCTCTATATCCTGGATTCATAATTCTTCAAAAATGAGAGCAACGTTCACTAACACCTTGTGACAGCTTTTACCTGCAACGGAAAGTCTGCCGGCCCATATTTTTTAAATCTACCTGGCTACTGCCAGCCGACCAATTGTTCATCGCCTCGTCACGGCCCTGCTCCGTGGAAAACCAAAGAGATCAGGCAGTTGCAGAGAAGGCTGTAGCTTGAAAGATCGTAGTCTGTCAGCCCTTTCCAAACTGCACTCGTTACCACGGCCACCGTTGGTGCCGGCGTAATCGGCGAGTGAAATTAAGCGGCACTGAGCATGGTTGTTCCTCCTTTCTCCTACAGCGTGTGTCGATGTATTAAGGCGAAAGCCTTTAATGGCTCATACTCGCGCGTCCGGTGTATGGCTGCCTTCAACGAAAAACTCAGCCACTAATCAGTATAGCAGAAAACGATTGGTAGCATCACATAGAGAGGACAAAATGTAATCCCCATGCCATGTTTGATGACTGTAGAGTGATTAGTAATAATTATAGCCATTTATAGCGGAAAGAAATAAAGAAAACGCCTAAATTCGTAGATATAGCACAGACGTCGATATAGCCACGCGAGAGGGTGACGTCACGAGATCGTCATGGTAACGGCGCGCGCGCTGGTGGCGCCACCTGTGCGACACCATCAGAGAAGCCAGAGAAGCAAACCGCAAGCACAAACAACGTCGTGTAGATCGAAAATGTCACTGGTATGGGATCCTACGAAGCTAGAATCCCAGTCGGCGAGGCCAAAGGCTTTCACCTTGCTGCACTTTAGATTGGCCAAAGTGCTCCCATAATAACTTTTTTCTTTCTTCGTCAGGTTGATTCTTCGCAAACAACAGAGCGAGAAGAACAAAGCACTCAACGAAAAACACAGCTTGCAGAAGGAATAAAATGAAGGCCAGGTTGCACTGTATCATATCTTTATCCATGAACATACTTGAACAAAACGGCCCAGGAACAGGGACAGGAAAGAGGAAGACGGGACAAGCGAGCTTTTTCAACACATGGAACAGCGCTCCACGTACATCAAATAAAGTTCAGTAACACGTCGAGTTGAGCGAGTTGGTAAAATCTGTCTTGTTATTGTTCCTGCGCTGTTTTTGTTCACGTATGTACCAACTTGCCGCGTTCCTTTTTATCCAGAATGGGATTGATTTCCGTGAAAGTGAGAAAAAAAAAACGATTAGTCTCGGTCGTGAGCAATGCCAAATGAAGAGATTACCCTTCCAAGAGGGGAAGATAAGCAGACATTTTGCTGTTGCGGTCTATACTAAGGTTAGGATATCACTAATTCAATCTCTGGCACAGGGGTCTGAAAGATTACGCAAAAGCGCCTATCCGGGGAAAGCTCTATTCAAGGCATGGTCATATTTTAGACTGCTACATGCGAAACCTGGGAATCCTGTCTAAACGGAGCGCAAGACGCGGAGAACACAATAACCAGGCAACAACGCGTTAACGCGGAACCCTGAAATAGGGCCGCACAGTAGAATGGAGTACAGCTTTTAATGCGGGAATGCATTTTACGCTGACATCTGCAACTACCATTGTGCGTCCACTAAGGCTGCAGATTATTCATGGGTGCTGTAATGATACTCAGAAGAATTTCAAATATTATCGTGTGTTGTTGACAGTATTCCTTCAAGCATTCATCAGGTGAAGCAGTACTAACTGCAAATGGATTTTTTTAACTACTACATGCAATAATGACATTGCGATGGCGAAAGATTACTAGTGTTGGATAGTTTCTTCGGAGTGCGCCCCCTGACAACGTTTTTGATAAGGACCGTTGAAAAACTTGCACCCGCAATCGACCCCACTTCTGTTGGCGCTTTCATATCAGAGACGCGAGCGCCATCTCTAGGGTTTCTACAGTACCACATTAGTTTTCTTGGTTTTATCTTCGCCACCGTTACGCCCATTGGCTGCGCTTGGTCACGTGAAGCGTTTGCTCCATTACTGGTCTACGGCAGTGTTCCTGTATACGCTCCCTCAGGGAGCATATACAGGAACGTTAGTATACGCTTGCTCGCTCCTCGCTTCCAGTGCGCCGGTGCGACATCTTCAAGCCGAGATCGTGCACGTATTGCAAAGTTCGCCTGCGCTTTAAGCCTGCGGTACGAGAGGCCAAGATGCTCGGGGTTGAGCTTTTGGCTGTAGATCCCGGCTGAAACTTAAAGCCGTTCTTTTCGCGGTTACGCGTGGGAAAGTCAGATAAATCCGACGTGCCGCTTACCCCCTCGTAGTTTTGGTTTCTCCCGCGTGTAATATGCGGTTGTGCAATGTAGACTGCAAACTTCCTTTTATTGACTTTATCAATAAAAGTTGAGTGTATACAAATAAAACTAGGCAAAATCTTGAAAAGCCCTAGATGCTTTTTCATTGTCTCCACATAAGTTTCTTTTTCGTTGCGGCATGCGCACTTCAAAGTTTTGTCTTCAGCCACTTACTCTGTTTTAATGTGTCGTGATGAAGATATGGTCGTCCTGGTGGTTGTGGCATTTTCCGTAGGTAAAGTGATCGGTACTGGGAGCACGGTAGCTTTACTTCATGAATACGTATCTGATACGCACGTGATAAGCTGTTTGCCAACGCGTCTTCAACGTGCCCGGCTAAGGTTATGGTTACAAATGCTACTAAGCCGTCTTGTTTCATTGATACAGAAGAGACGAAGGCGCAATTCACCTTTGTACTGATTATCAGTACGTTTCTGTACGCACGCTAGTCGCCGCCTGCTGACGCTCCTCAAGCTGGAAGTAGCGGACGACGTGCCCATCTCGCGCCCATGGGTCCGCTCTGCGCTCGGCTGCCATTATCTAAAAACGTATAGCAACGTTTTTAGATAACGTTGGATAAAACAAAGAAAACAAACGTGGCACTGTCAAAATCCTTGAGATGAAGGCGGCAGAGGAAGTGGGGACGATTTCCGGGGGCAAGATATATTCAAGTTTTCCAACTTTCGTTGCATAAAAACATTGGCAGCGGCGCCAAGGATTGCCGCCGCCACGCAGCCGCTCAAGCAACAATCGAGGTGGCGGCGCCATTGGCGCCACTCATCCGCGATGTGGCTGAAAATGGGGTATCTTGGGACAGCACGCATGCATTCCTGCAGTGGAATAATCTGGGCGTAGCACGTATTAGACTGCAAGTTTTTTGTAAGCAGTCAAAGTGACTCATTCCGTCTTTTCCTTCCTCTTCAAGTGTGTTGAGGTGTAAATTCTGTCCTGTACGTTTTTAAGACTTTTTCTTGCAAAAAAAAAAGGTGGGAATGATGGTCCAATACAAAAATAGACAGCCAGCTTAGTGACTCACCTCTCGTCTCAGGAGCTGCTCTGGAGGAAGGTCCCTCCACTCGACATCGTCTTCGTCGAGCCACTCCAAGCCGTCGAGCGGACAAACGTGGGAGCCATCTTGGTGACACTGCTCGTAGCAGGAGTCGCACAGCACGTGCATGCAAGAGGACAGCAACGCGGTTCTTTTGCGCACCAGTCCGCAGGCACTGCACACCCTGTTCGTCGGAATGGTCTTGACGAAACTCAGAGGTCTCCAGTCGAGGTCCGGGCTGAAGCCGACCAGCGTGTAATGGGCAGCTGCAGGAGGCATCGCTCTTCCCGCTCGCTCGCTGCTACGGCCCCTGAAAAAGTGCATTTTTCCGCCCTTCTTGTGCGGGTTGTTATCTCTTTTCTTTTGTAGGCGGTCCTCAAGGCGACTATCACAGCGACGATCGCTGCCTTTCATAAAACGCATCGCCTGCTGGACCCGTTTGGTTTTCGTTATCTTCCCTGCTGCATCCGCCAACTCCTTTAAAACGATAGCTTGCGGGTGTTTTTTTTTCTCAAGAAATTCAGCTAATAAAATAGTTCTCTTCACCGCGTAACAGGTAGAAAAGGAAATTTTGGAGCGGATTACGAATTGAAACACCCGGTTTGAATCGTCGTAGTTACTGAGTCAGTGGTAGCAAGGCCACCCTAGTTCCTATTTCAAATATTTCAGGGCACCTGGCGACGGGAGTTCAACTGATGTCTGAAACATAAGGTCCGTTCGGATCGCCTGCACTCGCTGCACCAGTTCTGTGAAGTTGTGAAGCGGTGCGGCTTTTGTGCCTGGAGCGTGCAGCGGCAGTTCGGCAGTGCAGCATGGCACTTACTGGTCTCAAAACGAATAGTCGGGTGCAGGCCTGGCCACCAGCTAGCCTTGAGTCGCCCACCTCCACGGCCGCCAACATCCCACACCGCGTGAAACATTTTCGAACGCAACATCGCAGCGAAGTGCTGCCATGAACCAGCCTGGATCGATGCATATGCACCTATCAGCAGCTGCTGCGAACGCACGTGTGTCTTTTACTCACCACAACAGAGCTGCGCGACAAAAAAAAATAGCGACGCGTCCACCGCGATTGTGACGGCCGGCGGGCGAGCACTTTCGCCACTTTCGTACTGTACGTGTTCGCGCGCCTGTCCACGAGTAATAGTTCACAGCACGCAGGCACACCAGCACAGAAGTATTGACATACACAGTGTTTGCCATCGCACGTGTGGGGTGGCTGGAGATTCGCGCGGTTCACTGCGCACGCAATGCGCAAGAGTCGCCGCAATTACTTAAGCCCGGGATACATGCGACGTTTTTTCCGAGCATGTTCGCGCGGCAGAAAACGTCGTGGCGGCGCGACGCCCGGCCGGAGATACATGGAGCGAAAAAGCGGCAGCCCGCCGCCGCGTATCTCTCAGGGCGAAAGCAATATGATCAAGTGTCAAATACCGTTCGATGAGGAGCTCTTTGAGAGCAGCGACGCTGACTCCTTATTCAGAATAACGAAATTGTTCAGTTTGACACCATTGTACTGATTGCAGCACGCGTGCATAGGTATCTAGAAGGTTTTGAATGCACGAATGCATGCGGTCGCGTACCTTTCGATGCCCGTTCAGCCGTGGCTACCATCGGCTGCGGTTTCCTTCGGCACCTTCGCTTCAGGGAGGAAAAGCGAGCATCTGGATCCAGGATTCGGTCGTGTTCTCCAACAAAAGTGACGTTTCATGTCTCCTGAAGCGTTTATTTTCAAGAAGCGTTTAATTTATATTTCCGTGCAATAAACACAGCAGAGCTCGTCGGCCATGGCGGCCAAACCGGAAAAGCGGGCTTTCTGCGCTGCTATTTACTTGCTTCGGCTGCCGCTTCCGGTCTCGTCGGACGCCGCGCGTCAATATCTGTCGGGGCCAGATCGGTGGCGGCGGGTGTTTTTTCAAGGCCGGGCGTCAAATGCGGCCGTCGGGGAAAATCCCTAAAACAACGCTCCATGTATCCCGGGCTTTACAGGCCTGTTCAAGAAGTCCCCAGTGATGCTCTGTACTAGTTGGACCCTACCGGGGCAGATAAACTTGAGTGCCTGAATTCGCCGCGCTCATGGCAACGCACAACCCATCGTCTGCTTCCAAGGGGGCTGCATCTCTCGATTTCGGCGCCGACCACTGAGGAGGTGCACAGTTTTCCTGAACTAGACATTCACAACGTATGCACTTTTCTGAAACGAATGGCGTCGTGCAGACAACGACATCTTCTACTGTTGAAACGAATGGCGAAGTTCCGCAACGCGAGAACCAGCTCATAACCGCCGCGGTGGCTCAGTAGTTAGGGCGCTCGGCTACTGATCCGGAGTTCCCGGGTTCGAACCCGACCGCTGCGGCTGCGTTTTTATTGAGGAAAAACGCTAAGGCGCCCGTGTGCTGTGCGATGTCAGTGCCCGTTAAAGATCCCCCGGTGGTCGAAATTGTTCCGGAGCCCTTCACTACGGCACCTCTCTTCCTTTCTTCTTTCTCTCCCTCCTTTATCCCTTCCCTTACTGCGCATTTCAGGTGTCCAATGATATACCAGACAGATACTGCGCCATTTCCTTTCCCCAAAAACCAATTATTATTATTATTATTATTATTACAGTGCAGGCGAATCGAACGGGACTTTAATCATACCTGCCCACGCACGAAGCGCCATAAGGCTGTGGCCGTGGCCGAATTGTATGAGTGCGTTTGCCTTGACCGAGGCGATGGCATAGGGCAGGACAACGCTGCGGCTCAGCAGGAGATCCGTACTAGGCGAAACGACGTAGTCGCCATCGGGAACTGGGGTGAGGGTTTCAGTGCAATGAAGGAGGTGGCTTGAGACGTCAGGCGAGCGTAGTATGCACTGAAAAGGCTGCACGAGGCATCGACGGACTCGGAACCGAGTTGTGGGAGCTCGGGTTGGAGGACACTGCGAGCAGTCGACGAGAGCTGAATGGTTGGAGAGGAAATCCATGCAGAGAATAGAGTCGTGGGTGCCGGTAAACAAAACAGTGAATTTAACCACGGTGCAGTGGCCGGCAGCAGTGATGCGAACAGTACATAGCCCGTCGACAGCAGGTGTGATTGCGTCCGCCACGCGCACACGAGACGTTGCAGGCGTGAGCACTTTGCGGAATGCGACGGCGAAGGGCAGAACTCACCACAGATACATGCGCACAGGTGTCAATGAGGCTGCGCACAGGAACACTGTCGACTGTGACGTCCAGCAATTTCGGTGGGGTGGTCAGTAGATGAGTTCTGCTTGAGGTCATTGATGCAGCGCCAATTCCGAGGGCTGCATCAGCTATTTTTCCAAAGTAAGGCGGTTGTAGACGCCAGGTGCCGAGAAACGAAGCGACTGCGGAGAGCGTAAGCGACAGCCTTGGGGCGACGGAGAGCGGTAATTACGGAAGGAGGGTTCACACTGTTTGCTGGGAGCGGGGCGAGAAGCGGCGCTGATAGTCGGGTCGGTAGTTGGAAAAGCCACCTCCGGGAGACGAAGATCAAAAGGCTGCGGTAATGTCGAGAAATGTGCCCAACGTGTCCTCAAACAGGTAGCCGTTGTCCCTGATAACGTGAAGATTAAACGACGGATAAGGAAACAAACCTGTTGGGTTACATGATGTTGTAGGCTTTTGTATCTGTACACATTCACGGGGTGGCTTAATTTCAACTAAGCTTTGCGCCAAACCTTCATGTGGTTGCATGACCCCCAGCCCTGTTTTGTGCTGGAATGGCAACTCAACAGCTTCGTATTTGTCGCCATTCTGCAGGAGCATGCTCACATGAAGGTGCACTGATTCACTATATATCCTTCGCGAATATCCCTCCAGGTGAAATGAAGTAGCCACACAGGTACACCTGCTCGCTCCCGTACCTACCCCAGCCTTTCTTCAGTGCTTTTTCTTTTACAGATTTCACTCCGTTGCCAAAGTTGAACTGGGAGCTGCTCGAAACAGTAAAGTTCATTGCAGCTTTGATTTTGAGCAAAACGACAAAGAAGCTCCCGTTCGGTAAGGGTCTTCATTTCATTGAACCACCATGAAAAACAGCATTGACCGGAAAATTAAGCGCTCAGTGTGATCAGCAGTAATTTTTGAAACTGCTCTTCCTGCCAAAGTTTCGCAGACACCAGTGTTCTCGCCCTGCGAAAAACCGTACACGTGTCAATGTTATTTCCCCACTTGGACAGGCTCACCCATAAATGCAAAGTTAGGAATAAATGAAGCGTGCATCTCGTAAAATCAATGTTTTTATTGATTTTCGTTACGACCAAAGGGATTACAAGCAGCAGGTTACCTCGTGCTGCACTGCGCTTTCCGGTACAGGCGCTGAAACACATCCTACACTGAAAGGCAAAAAATAAAAATGAACATAACGTGCATTCACTGCTTGCTGTAAGCCTATTTCCTCCAGTTGATAGTCCAAGTTGAAGGCTGCGGTTTGAAGCATCCCAGCCGTTAATTTCGTTATGCACCGTCTATCCTAACATGCTTTCAGTAACATATCCAAAAAACTTTTGAGTTTTCGGTCCATTGTGTCTCACGCAGTGGGAAGTTACAGAAGCCTATTAACGAACAGAAAACCGCATGAAGCCAAAAAAATTCTTGAAAACTAAACAAGATAAATTCTGTGCCTAAGACATTGCGTCAGGCATGTTTCTTGCAATTATTGCAATTTCGTTATCTTTGACACGACTAAAACAAAAGAAGCTTAGTAGACGCAATTCAGGAAAGAGAGAATAGACGGACGAGGTTGCCTATGCTAGATAGGCTAAACTTTAACAATAAAATTCTGTATTAGATGCCAGTGTAAAGGAATGGCTTCCATCCTACTTCTTCTGCCAGCGAGTCTCACGGCAGCACTTCCCATTGAATCCGAAGCGTATCCTCGAACACGTAGCCGTTGTCCCTGATAACGCGAAGATTAAACGACGGATGAAGAAAACAACATGTTCGGTCACTTGATGTTTTAGGCTTTTGTACCGCTCAGATACACGGCGTGGCTTGATTTCAATGAAGCGTTCAGCAAAACTGGCTTGTGGGTCTATGAGCCCCAGTCGTATTTTGTGCTGTAATGGCCACTCAACAGCATCGTCATTGTCACCCTTCTGCAATTTGAGAATCGTATTCAGGTGCACAGATTCGCCGTCCTTTCTTAGGTATAGTCCAGGTGACATGCAGTACCCACACAAGCACACCTGGTCGCTTACGTACTCAACCCAGCCTTGCGTCAGCGCTTCTGCTTCGAGCATTTTCACCCCTTTGACATCGAAGATGACATGCTCTCCTCGTGGTTCATCTCTTCGCAGCAATGTCTGAACGCGGTCCAGTTTCTTCTCGCTGTTGTCTAGAATTCTAAGTTTGATTTCACGAAATGATGCTACAATTTGTGAGCAATTGTCGTAGATCTCTCTCGTTGCGGTCGTCCACTCATCTTTCATTTTTTCTTCAATTGTTTTTAGGTTCTTCGAAAGGCTATCATTCCACGTTATCAACCGCTCTTTCAGCTGCTCGTCATCACTGCCGATTTTGCACACACCTGTTGTCACACTTTCTTCAACTTGGCTCGTTGCTTCGGTCAGTTTTCCTGTGTGCGCTTCTTTAAGAGTGTTTATCGCGTGGGACTTATTGTTCGGTCTATCTTCATGGCACTGAACATGAGATATTAACTGTCCTAGATGCGCTCTAGTCTCCTCCGCTGGTTCCTCAATGATTTGTTGGAATGATGTTGAAAGGGCTGCGTCTTCCGTGTTGTTGAGCCGATGGCCAGACTCGGGTGCAAGAGGCGTCGACGGTGTTGCACAGTCCGATCTCAGGTGTGCACACACATCGCTGCAAAGAACCGAGGCCGAACACTTGGGGCACCGTGCAGAGTGGTGTCGACATTCTCGCTGGAAATGCTCGGAGAGCAGGGAAGCAGCCAACACAGTCCCGCAGCCGTGCTTTGCGTTCCAGCATTTAACCTGAAAGGAATAAAGCAAGAATGTTACGAAAACTGTAGCGGTTGTAATAATCAGTCGGCAGCAGTTTGCGGTGCGATATTCCTAAACCTTGTTTGCTGTTGAAGGTCGCCTCAGTTTCATTTTTTGAACTGCCTTGTGGGATTTATACTCCTGTCACACGGGCATTTCGAGGGCCCTCGAACCGATAGTCGATCGACTCAAAGGCGATCGAGCGCTGCTGCACGGGATGTTTCAATGGCGATCGAGTCAATAGCCTATCGAGTCAACGCAGCAGTGCAGAACTCCATCGAGATTTCGAGGGCCTTCGAGCGCTGCCCAAGGTTGCTAGCGTTGCTTGGAGCGGCGCCAAGCGCACTTTCGTACACGACACATTCATGGTACAAAAGCATGAACAAACATTATTCGCCTAGACTTTAATGCAAGCAGTCTTTACAGTAATTCTAAAATTGTATCAGACTGGTTTCAAGCGCATTAAGCGCAATAATTTGGCGTTGCGGTATTTGCGTTGACAACATGGCGGCGCCCTGCCCGTCCGCTTCGCAGCGATAACAACTTCGTCGCTAATCCCTCAAAGCAATATCGTGTTCTAAGCTGTTGTATTCGCCTTCGATTTGCCCATTCTTAACCTCGCATAAACTTTCAAGAGACAAATAGCTTTTGCTTTTAAGATACCAAGGCGACTTCCCACGTGTTAAGCCAGACGAAGCAGCGCTCCGACGCAGTTGGACTGGCTTGGTTTTGGCTCGTCTTGTATTAGAATGGCTACAGCAGTGTCTGCATCTGTCCGTCGCGTACGCGGAATTAAAAGGATTTTAAACGACATGCGCGTATGCGTGTATTTAAGCATTTCGTATACATTTATCAAATATTTTTTTTGTAAAATCTGAAGTAGCGATTGTGGCGCGACACAAGCGTAGCGTGAGACACGAGAACCATTTCAATGGACATTAAGATTTGCCGTGTAGCAGCGACACAACTCCTTTGAGTTCGATAGTGATAGAGAATCTCGAAGACCCTCGACTCGATCCGCATTGAAACTGGCCGTGTGACAGGGGTATTAGTTACGAACCTGTTTCAAAGTGTGTGAGGTTGAATTGGGGAGATAAGTACGTTCTCTCCACTCAATAGCGGCTGACACGGTTCAAAGCCGCCCCAAACCCCACCCCGTGATCGCGTACGCTACCGAGCGCTCGCCGACCACGGCGGGACTTGCTCTGAAGGAACAAAGGAACGACACATTGGCTGACACAAACAGGCATTTATTGCTACAGAAACAATAACGCCAGCTAGCAACAAGGTACGCTAATGAATCGAGGACGTCCGACTCACCAGCAAGGTTCCGAGCGAATGTTCGCCCGTGCTAGGGCAAGGGATATATCCTCCGAAGGCAGGACGGGACGAGTACGGGAGCCTGTCTCCCCGTCGCTTCCTCGCCCCGCCGCCGATGAGCGGAGCCGCGATCGACACGTCCGCTCGGCCGACGATCCCAGCCGAAGCCCCCTCTCCCGCGCGCGGGCTTCGGCAGTCTCCCGCGCAGCGATGCTTGTGCCCTCTCTTGCCAGTTAATGTAACTGACAAGAGAATGCGCTCAGCCTCGAGGTGAGACTGCCGCTGCACGGTGCCTCGCGGGAAAGCAAACTCAGGGGGCGGCAGGGCAGGTCCCCACAAGTGTTAATTGAGTAACACTTCGCCCACGCATCGTGGGTTCGGGCCAGAGCAAGACGCGCCTGCGCTTTCGCTCCGAAGGAAGGTAGGCGCAGTTCTTTAAGAGCACCAGTGTTTATTACACAGGAAGCTGCATTACATAACACTGCACTGATTCCCAGACCTCAGTACAACCCATAGGCCAGCCGCAGAACCCGAAAGCGGGCCTGCGGAGTCGCGCGCGCAAAGCAAGGGCTACACACGCGCGAGACGGCACAGTCCAGGGCGATAGCATGACGCACGGCCAACCAGAGGGATAGATCGCGCGCGACACAACCCGAGGGAGGATGGGGAATGCGCGGAGCACATCTTGACGACGCAGGTCGCACATCGATGGTCCATCGCGCGTCGTCACCGGCAGTGGCCGGCGATGACGAAGAGCCAGCCAAATCAGACCCTCCCGAATCCGGAGCGCGTGAGCGCCGCACAGGCGGGCGACGGGACTCTGGAGGCTCGGGCCTGGACTGAAGCATGCATACTAGGTGCGCAAAGATACACCACCCGCGCTCTTGGTCCGCCGCAAAGTCTGGGGCACCCAGGGGGCGAAATATACGCACCTTTCTGCTGCCCGACTCGGTGGCGATCTCCCCGTTCATTTCCCGCTAAGGCCTCTCGCCGAAATTCGCTATCATGAAGCCCAGTCAGACGGAAGCAAAGGGTTGCGTTGGCGCAATTCAGCCTTGTTTTGAAGCTGTTTTTTAGCGCAAGGAAACTTGCGCTGGAAATAGATATGTATATATAAAAACGGGCCTTTCAAGTGGCTTACAAGTGACAAGTAACGAACCCAGATGCTCCTATGGGATGAGCCAAGCGCTCTACTCTCACCCACCGTAGTCATATTTGAACGGAAGAAGCCTCCGTCTGTGCAATATAAACTTGATATCAGCGAAACATTCGTGAATGTCTCAGCTGGCGGCAACGCCTATGTGGCCCATAGTCCTCCTAGCAAACCAAAAAACCACTTCGTTCGTATGAAAGACCAGCTGGAGGAGATAGGCTGCGCTTGCGTCGTATATGTAGGTGCCATTGACGATTGCAAAAGGCATTTCATAGAACAACAACACAACGTTAAAAAAATGGCCAGGCTTAGCTTGGTTAACCCAAGAATGCGTTGCATATCTCGATGGAGTTCCGTGCTGCTCTGTTGACTCGATAGGCTATTGACTCGATCGCCATTGAAACTGCCCGTGTAGCAGCGCTCGATCGCCTTTGAGTCGATAGACTATAGGTTCGAGGGCCCTCGAAATGCCCGTGTGACAGGGGTATAAGACGGTCCCGGCGAAGGAGCGCAGCTCTTTTATACATATGCCGTCACGTCAATCATAGCGCAGCGCCCCTAGCGGGAGTCAGGTTGTGGCTGCGGCCGCGCGCGACCGCGCCAATTGGGGCCCAGCTTTTCCTCCGTGACGTCACGCGCCGGCGCAGCGCCCCTAGCGGGAGGGGCGGGAGTCAGGTGGTGGCTGCGGCCGCGCGCGACCACGCGAGTTGGGGCCGAGCTTTTCCTCCGTGCCGTCACGCGCCGGCGCAGCACCCCTAGCGGGAGGAGCGGGAGTCAGGTGATGGCTGCGGCCGCGCGCGACCGCGCGAGTTGGGGCCAAGCTTTCCCTTCGGCTGTCGTGACGTCACGTCACGTGGTTTGGTGGCTGCCCGGCCGCGCCCAAGGGCTGAACTGAGTGATTGCAATATGCAACGCATAAAAGAAAGCGTGAGATATAACGCTTCATTAGACCTAGGAAGAGACACAAGGCTTACTACCCCTCTGAACCTGTGCAAAGGAGTCCACCAACATTTTGTTATTGTTCCTTTCGCGTGAAAAATAAATTGCATTTTTCCGGTCCTTGCTACCCGCTGCGGTGGCTGAGTGGATAAGGCGCTCGTCTACTGAGCCGGAGTACCCGGGTTCCAACCCGACCGCGGCGGCCGCGTTTCGATGGAGGCCAAACCCAAAAACTCTAGTGTGCTGCATGATGTCAGTGCACGCTAAAGATCCCCAGCTGGTCGAAATTTCTTCGGAGACCTCCACTACGGCACCTCTTTTCCTCTTTCTTTTACTCCCTTCCCTTGTTGCGCGGTTCCAGTGTCCACCAACATAAGATGGCCCCATCGGTCGCGAAGGACTTGGTATTCCACCGTTCTTATAGACCGGAAACAGCCGATAACCGTGGCAAACTGAGCCCCCATGCCGAATCACAGCGCCATGATTGGCGGCGCGCTATCTGCTTACCGCCACACGGCGCCTCTAAGGCAGCCGGTAGCCGGATGTCGAAACTGCGTCTGGCGCCGGTTCCGATCTACGTTCCAGTGCGCGTCAGGTATGAGTGAGACTGCACACATTCTTTTGAGGTACGAAATTGGGAATGTGTGTTATTAGATAGAACAGAACGCAGCTTTTGCACGCTTTCCCACGTACTCAAATGCCTTCATCGCTGGAGTGCAGCACTGCCTGCAGCGGAAGGGAGTACTATAGGTCGATAAGATTGGTGACTCTTTCTCTGCAATTAGCCTGGACCTGGGATACTTGTTTGTAAAATCTGCTGTTCCACAATCATAAAGGGCAAAATACTGGTGAAAAAATTAGGGCGATACTTAAACTCCCCCTGGAGTGTATAATGCGGTAACGTAGCGTTTTTTTTAAATATCCAAATTACCATTAACCGTGGACAATAAAAGAAGATAGATGCAGGCTGACGCGCTCTCATGCGCACGGTTGAGAGATGACGATGACGGCAGCTTCCAGAGTTAAGTACGAAGAGCTGGCAGTTGAACACTGAAGAAGAGGGGCATTTGACAAAGACAACACATTGCAAGCGTAAAGAGCACTGCCCGAAACGTATGTCAGAAACCGCACACCCTGCTCCTTGTTCGAAACGAGCGATGACGTCACAGCTCTCTAGCGACGTTCGGTGGGCTCTGCAACGAGAGCACACTTTCCGCTTCATTTTCGAGGACGCGCGACGCATCTTGGGATTTTTCGCTCGCAGCGCCGACCCCCGGCTTCTGCGGCATGGTATGCGTATGGCCCTCGTGTTACTATGGCAACCGGAAAAAGAGTACGTTTGTACCTCCACATTAACAGCCGCGGTGACACGAGTACCCAGTAGCTTTGTTTGCCAAAGTGCTGAACTACACCGTACTTCTGTACCGCACTACGTTGAGCCACGACAGTAAAAAGAAGAAAGGGTGCGCCTTATCGTGAAAAACAAGAAAAAATTCTTCAGGGCTCCATTAAAGGAGCTTCCCCTCCACCCTTAAACTATCTCATCTAGCTCGCCAAGCATGCATAACAGCGGGCTGTAACAGCCAATTATGACAGTACGTCAAGCTACTTGTCGGATATCGCAGATAAGAACGTTCAGCAACCATCGTTGCGTTTTCTTTACAAGCTAAACAAAAATTGGAGAACTCTTAGGATTCGCTTTTAGGAGTGCAATGCAAGAGTGTGTTGCCGCACTGCCGTGGAGTCTACGGAACACCATCGTCCGTTCGGCGCGACACCTTGTCCGGTATACAAATCGTTCTGCTACGTACGGTGAAACAGACGCGCAGAGCGGAAACCACGTAGAAGCGCTGCCAGGCGCCTAGCCGAAACGCGCAGGACTCAAGTTGCAGTCGTTGTTCGTCGACACATTGTTCTAGACAAACCCGATGCCACGAACGCCAGCACAGCTTCCGCGCCGAACGAATGGGCAGCAAGCCGCAAACTTCGTGGTGAACGCGCTTTGGATATGCGCTGCGTTGTCCGTCGCTCACCGCGTGATTCCTGCGTGCCCGCGCAACCCCACTGCGCCCGAACGACTGGAGCGGAAGGCGCTGCCGTTGCGCGCTATCTGTCGGGGCAGTGGCGTACATTGCTAGAAGGAAGAGGAGGAGGAGAGATTTTACGATCACGGCCAACGCCGCCGATGACACCGGCTTTTCTGCGACTCGAGCTCCTTAACGCTGTCGCATTAAAATAACATGACATATCCAAAAAACTACTCCGCGCAACTTAATTTTAACTGCTCGATATATCTGCATGTAGTTCAGATTACGACTAGCGGCTCAAAGCCACAATAAAGCAGAAATGACTGTCCCTCTATTGTTGAAACCTTCAAGAGCTCCGAATAACATTCACGGCTCCATATTGCGGCTTTTTTGTACATCCTGTATTTCCTAGATTCATAATGCTCTGAAAACGACAGCAGCGTTCATTCGCACCTTGTGACAGCTTTGAACTGCAAGTAAGCCAGCAATTTTTTTAATCTCTTTGGCTACCGCCACCCGACGAAGGGTTCATCGCCTTATCACGGTCCAGCTCCGTGGAAAACCAATGAGAGTAGACACTTGAGGAGAAAGCTGTAGCTTGAGAGATCGTAGTCTGTCAGCCCTTTCCCACGTGCGCTCGTAACAACTGCCAACATTGTGTGACGGCGCCATCGGCGAGTGAAATTATGCACAACTGAGCATGGTTATTCCTTCTTTCTCTTACTGCATGATGTGGACGTATTTCTTTCTACATTAGATGGTTCGCAGACAGCAAAGAGCGAAAAGGAGAAAGCAGTGAACGAAAAACAGCTTGCAGCAAATATAGAACGAAAAAGTTGCACCGTACCACGTGTTATCAAGAATGTTATTGTTTACTGGGAAAGAAAAAAAACAATGATTATCTTCGGTCGTGAGCAGTGCGAATGAAAATTACATATAATGCTTCCCCGCGGGGGAGATTTGGAGACATTTTACTGCTGCTGGCTATACTAAGGTTACGATATACAAAACTCGGTCCCTAGTATAGCTGTTGGAACGATCCCACAATCCAGCCTTTCGAGGGGGGAGGGGAGGTGGTAGGTACTAATTTCTGATTTACAAAGGTTTAAAGAGAAGCTGAAGCACTTTTCAAAAATACTGAGTTCCGTGCAATATTTTTTAGTTTTTAGTCCACTGAAAAAGACTATCCCATTCAAAAACGGCTGGAATAAGCGCAAAAAGTTGTTTTATAGACGGGAACGAGCGCCATTGCCTCAGGGCGCCGAGCGAGCGCCGCTGTTGCCCGAGATTGGTCGGGTCCGTGGTGACGTCATCCACGGGGATCTCCGGCCAGCATATCCGATCGGACTGCGAGGACGATAAATGTACAAAGTGTGGGGCGAGAGGAACCCTCGACCATATAATTTGGGAGTGCGCTTACTCCCCAGGCAGGGCGCAAAACATTAGCAGTAGGGAAGCCTGGGAAATCTTGCTGCGGAGCTCGGACCCTGAGCTCCAAATCACCGCCGTCCAACTGGCAGAAGAGGCCGCCGGCGAAACCAACCCGGCCAGCATCGAATGCGACCATCCCGTGCGGCTGGGCCGCTCCTAAGTCCTCTCCCCTGTAACGGTGGGTGAGACAGAGCGGCCCAGGCGGTGTGGTCTTTCTCTGTTGGACAATAAAAGTTTTCAACAACAACAACGGCCAGCACCGATGGCGTTGCGGCGTAAAGCGTTGCTTGAACTGGCTTAAGAACTACATTTTAGAAATTATGGATAATTCAAGCAGTGTTCAACAGTTTTAACTCACACGAATATGTTCGAGCCATCAGCGGCTTCAAAAAACGGCGGTGCGAACGATGCCGCGGAGGGCGCCAGCAGCGAAAGTCAAGCCGGGACATTAGTACGTGTTGGAAATCTCGACTGATAAGTATGTTTTGCGTAGTTGCATGCGCGTGCATATCTTTTGTGTAGGTTCATATGCAAGTGGCAATACAAAAAAAAAAGGAAATCGCGTCGAAACGTTGTTGTGTACCGCTGCAGCATACGAGCCAGGCCGCCAACTTCTCGTAACGCCTCTAAACGTGATCGAACTCAGATCACAGGCATGCCTACAGGAGTTGCACGAGTTAAAGAATTTCTGCGTTCATTTATTTATAGTGACGTGCCTAATTACCCCCGAAGGCTTCTTAGAACTAAAAACAATGCCAAACTGGAGGTGTTTGAGTGGATTAAATCCTGTACTACAGCGCATGGAGACGAGACGACTGAGAAATAAGTCGTGTGCGCTATTCCTTCTGCCGCATGTTCGGGCTACGGTCCAACCACGAAACATATGCACTTAACCCAGCACGTTTTTTTTTCACATGCTGAGGACGATTTTGAACAATAGCTATGGCTGTGTTTCGGAGATCCCAATGCTGCTCTTCAAGACAAGTGTTTTGCGAGATATAGTTGCGGCTGTTGCGGATCGAGATGACGAGCAGAATTACTTGTGGTCGATATATGCGTATCGCGGCTCGACGATTTGCCGTTCTGGCGCAAGGAAAAATTTGCATGAATTCCGGCACAATTGTTGACCGTCAGTCATGACCAAACATTCATGAATGCAAATGTTTGCAATGCTCAAGTATACTAGGTTGATATAATCGGTTTTTTGTTCAATTAGGAACAGCTACATGTTTAAAATCAGTTGCTGGGCGTGTTGGTACTTCATGCTAACATTCACAGCGCAAGACGAACACGGACACGAGGGGAGACACCACAAAGCGCCGACTTCAACAAAAGTTTATTGCTGTGCGAGCGACTATATATGGTGTACAGCGGGCATGCGCAGCAACGAAAAGGTACAATCATGAGCATCTGGTAGCGGCGCTACATCGCAAGCGACCACATCATTTTCTGCACACGACAAAAAAAAGGAAAAAACAAAAAGCTAAAAAACCTAAAAAGCAGTACGCGCACAAGAACGTCGAAGCCATAATACTCATTCCGAAATTGCAGAGATTGCAAAAAAAAGGGATCACTGTGTCAGCACTCCATCATTGCTGTTAAGTGATAAGGAGCGTCATATCTTGCGAATTTCGGAATGAGTATTATGGCTTCGACGTTCTTGTGCGCGTACTGCTTTTCAGATTTTTTAGCTTTTTGTTTTTTCTTTTTTTGTCGTGTGCAGAAAATGATGTGTTCGCTTGCGATGTGGCGCCGCTACCAGATGCTCATGAATGATTGTACCTTTTCGTTGCTGCGCATGTCCGCTGTACACCATATATAGTCGCTCGCACAGCAATAAACTTTTGTTGAAGTCGGCGCTTTGTGGTGTCTCCCCTCGTGTCCGTGTTCGGCGCTGTGAATGTTAGCTACATGTGCTGCGTGATGATGAAAGATTAAGGGGATTGCTAGTGCTGCCAGGAGGTGCAAGGAATAAGGGAAAAGCAAAATGGCACATGCGAAAATGCACACAGTGCCGAACGAGCTGAAAAGAGTTCAATACTGTGCCTCAGAAAGGCAGTGCTAAGGTGTCTTTAGCTCACCATGGATGTGAACCAGCTGTAAAAGGCAAAAGTTTACACAGAATTAAGAAAGTAATATAACTGAAAGGGAAAATTGATGCACATATTTTGTACGGGCATTTTCGGTATGCTGCGTGCCAGCAGTTTGCCTGGCTATCGTGTAAGAGGCTGGGGGAGAACAGCCGACGGATTCTTCCAACCAATGTGCTGAGCGCTGTTCGGAACAGTTACCTTGCCAAAACTGGTTTATATTCAGGCTTCAAGCATTAAACAATTCAATAGAACGCCCGAAACAGACAAAGCAAGCAGCACTGGCAGAAGATTAAGTTGATCGACCGTTCACCAAAGCGCGGGCCACAGCAGAGCAAACACAGCCGAACGGCCGGCCGACTCTCCGTGAATAGCGTCACTTCCGCCAGTGCTCCCTTTTTGCAGTCCCCCCACCCGGTGCTTCCGGAAGCGACGAGGGCGTGCAGGCGGCGGGTTTTAAGAAGCGATTGCAGCTCTTTCTTCGGACAGAATCGAGAAAAAACTTAAAACATGATTTTCAAGGTCCCTTCTTCCCAACGACATTGGTTCAGTCTATTTGAAAACTGTTTCAGCCTCGCTTTAACGTCCCAGAGCGACTAATGCTATGAGGGACGCCGTAGTGAAGGGCTCCGGAAATTTGGACCACCATGGGCTCCTTAACGGGCATTGGCATCGCACAGCACTCGGGCCTCCAGAATTTCGCCTCCATCGAAATTCGAACGCGCGGGCTGAGTACCGAGCCCGCATCTTTCGGGGCAGCAGCCGAGCGGCATAACACCTCAGCCACCGCGGAGCCTTGGGGTAGGTTCTATTCAACCCTCGGTCATCTTTTAGCTGTGCTAAATGCTATACGTGGACATCCCAAGTTAACCGAGATGCGTAGGCAAATTGGTACACATTTACGGATGAAACACAGCGGGACACACGGGACAAGAAAATAACGGGCGAACAATGCACTACTGCGGTCCCCCGCAATACGGCACGGTAGTACAGTGCAGTGGAGGGCAGCTTTTTGGCGAGCAATCAAAGCGACTGATTCCGTCTGTTCTTTTCTTGTCCCATGTGTTGCGCTGTGAATTCCTTCGTAGACATTGTAAGACTATCTATTGCGGAAAAAAGGGGTCGAGATGACGTTTCAAGACAAAAGGAAAAGGGTGGAAGTTTGGTGACTAACCTCTCGTCTCAGGAGCTGCTCTGGAGGAGGGTCCCTCCACTCGACATCGTCTTCGTCGAGCCACTCATGGCCGTCGAGCGGACAAACGTGGGAGCCTTCTTGGTCACACTGCTCGTAGCAGGGGTCGCACAGCACGTGCATGCACGACAGCAACGCGGTCCTCTTGCGCACTAATCCGCAAGCACTGCACACCCTGTTCGTCGGAATGGTCTTCACGAAACTCAGAGGTCTCCAGTCCAGTTCAGGGCTGAAGCCGACCAGAGTGTATTGGGAAGCTGCAGAAGGCATCGCTCGTCACGCTTGGTCGCTGCCACACCGAATTAAAAACTGCAATTTTCCGCCCCTCGACGTGCTGGCTGTTACCTGTTTCCTTTTGTAGGTGGTCTTTATGGCGGCTATCACAGCGGCATCGGCTGCCTTTAGCGGAACGTATCGGCTGCTGCGGCTTTTTGACTTCCGTTACCTTTCGTGCTGCAACTTCCAACTTCTTTAGAGCCGTACCTACTCCATTTTTTTTTTATTTTCGCAGGGAATGAAGCGAATAAAAAATTCTGTTCATCGCGTAAGGGAAGAAATAAATTTGAAACGGATCATTAATTGCGACACCCTGCTTGAATCATCGCAGGCAATGAGTGCGGGATAGAAAACAAAGGCTAGACCGCCGCGGTGGCTGAGTGGTTCTGGCGCTCGACTGCTGGCCCGAAAGACGTGGGTTCAATCCTGGCCGCGGCGGTCGAGTTTCGATGGAGGCGAAATTCTAGAGGGCCATGTACTGTGCGATGTAAGTGCACGTTAAAGAACCCCAGTTGGTCGAAATTGCCGGAGTCCTTCACTACGGCGTCCCTAATAGCCTGAGTCTCCTTGGGACGTTAAATCGCCATAAACGAAACCAAAACTAAGGCTAGTTTCGGTTTCAACTACTCCACATCTGGTGACTGCAGGTGAATTCATGCTTAAAACTGAACAATTCCTGCTCACCCGCGAAGCGCTATAAGGCTGCGGCCGTGGCCAAATTGTCGGAGTGGTCGGGATAAGAAGCCGTCTATATTTAGACGACCGTGTCTCGAATCTCGCTCGGGAATGAAGTGTTTTTCTGCTGCATACAGCGTTGTCATGACGACCGCACGGCGCTCTATTTACCTTCCCTACGTTCACCCTGGGAGGAATATGCCCTGACGTCTCTATTTTCTGGACAGTGCTGTACATGGAAGTTTTCAGCCCCTTACTAAGTGCCTGTGGCGTTGTAACTTTGACCGGTCATGTTTCCCGGTTAAAACTGTGCCGCCGAGGTGCGCGTCCACTGGTTGCATCCCGTCCGTGCCACGGTTCTGAATCGAGCGAACTGTGGAACTTTAAGTTTACGACGATTTCCATTTGTGCGGAAAATTCGAGGAGCCACCGGCTCCCTTCTGGCTGGCCGTCCGTCGAGCGGCAGCCGAGATTCGGCTGCTGGCTGGGCCGCTCTCTCGCACGCACACAAACCAGCTGTTTCAGGGAAGACTAAGCAGCTTTCAGAAATAGGCTCTCTGGGAAAATATATCGCTTTTCCTGCATAGTATTACCAGTGTTCGCGGAAACTGGAAAGCCGGTGTATTGTGTTAGTGGGCTCGCTAACTAATTTCTGATAATTAACTTTTTAGTCATCACATCTCGGCAACTGGTTGCAATTATCGATTTCTAGCCGGTCATTAGTAGCAGCCACATCGGTTTTGACAATTTAGAAAACACGATCATACCAGACGCTCTGGAGCAACGAATTCTGGCTACATCGTGCCAAAATACATGCGTTGCCGAAAAGCATGCAGGCAAAGCAACCATTCCGGTCTACGTCACTAATCTAAAAAGCCTAATTATGTCGAGTCGAAAAGACCAGCGCGGAAGCAGACAGGGACATGAGAAGAAAAAACACTGACGACAGGACGAGCGCTGACTAACAACTCTTTATTGTCCAGGAATACCCAGCACAATATATGCCAAAACACCACGTGACAGTCAGGGGGCCAAAGATTACAACCTAATCCACAGTCATCGAGGGGCGGCCAACACATGCTTGAACAAGAAGGAAAAACCACAAAAAGTGAAAAAATGGGGTGAAACTTTATGAAGCGAGCATATCAAAAGTACTTTCACCAGCAAAATACCAAGGCAAAAACAAGTGACAAACAACATCGTGGCCAAAGGGCGGTGTCGAGAACACTTTAACAACAACAAAGAGCGAGCCTAAAAGGGCCCAAGCAAGCGAAGCAAAAGCAGAGACAGAAATCTAAAAACAGATAAAACGTCATGCAACCCTTCAGATGCCACAAACAACTAAAACCAAATGAAAACAACCTAAAAAGCAAAAACTTGTCAACGCCAATAAGGTAAGAGGTAAAAAACAGTCTGCATGTAAAAACACAATTTGGACAATTACCACTTATGAGCCGCACCAAAAAACCTGAGGAGAAGAATGCGCACGGGCTAGCATAGGAGAATTTATGAGCAAACGGGAAGTGGCAGGCGAACACGTAAAATCAGTAATCTTTAGGCATGGTCAAGGAAGCGCATTTCTTTCTCGTGCAGTGAAATTGAGGGCGTGCTTACGCAACTGTCCCCTGCCTTAGCAATAAAGTAGGCCTCAATGACCTCACTTTCTGTTTTGTTTTTTGATGTTGCTAAGAACCTTGTGTTCTCTAATATAGGTTTACACTTGTGGCGAGGCTGGTTGCAGTGGTCTGCTAGATTACTTCCAGACCCTCTATCTACGTTGAGGAAGTGCTCCCTGGCCCTGACATTAAAGAATCTTCCCGTCTGGCCTATGTACACACAACCGCACGTTAGGGGTATCTGATAGACAACCCCTGTCCGGCAGTGTGTGTAACGTTGCCCGTACTCGTAGTGCAGGTCGCCTGTCTTGCCTTATTGTTCAAGACACATATCCTCGATAGCTTGCACGGTGCGGAAAAGACGACCTGGACGTTATACCGTCCTGCTACCTTTCTCACGTTGTGGGACATCTTGTGAAGGTAGGACCATTGTTCCACCATGGGACGAAAACTGAACCGGGCCTCACCGCCGGCGTGTTTCGCGTTACCTGCCCCACAGGTGGGGACTTCGTTCCGTCTCGTGTGCTCCGAGGCACGCACTTTACGCGATATAAATCGAACATAAATGAAGAACTTGTGTTTATGGATGCCATGCCGGCTGGTCCACCCTTTGTCGGTTTCCACGCGAGAGAGCACGTTGAAGTTCGTCGTTTCCTGCTTTTGCTTCCAGGCTCTAAAGCGGGTTCATTCGGCCTTCACAAGGGAAAACGATCTCGCTTATCGCCTTTCTTCACTAGGGACAGCTCCGTGTCAGATGATACCACCCGCCGAATGAAATGCGACATCTTACGGTCTTTTTAAGAGCGTTAGCTTTTACTCATCACGTTGCGAGATTTTGTGGGGTCTGATACCACCCTGATATCGCAGCGCGATCTGTGGCAGCAACTAGAAAACAGCACGTCTCGCATTCCGACTTACAGCACCATCTAGAATGTACACGTTCGTTCTGTTATATAAACTCGGACAACAAGGGGCACCCATCTGGGGACAGTTGTGTACTGAATTTGGTACTCAAATAAAACCTCATGGTTTGTGGCATCGAAATAAAACACAAATAAATAAGACGTAAATATTGTATACATACAATTACTAATTGAAGCGTTACCATACTGCACATAAATCCGAATTTTAGGCCCACCTTGACCCCACAAACGAAGCAAGTTCCGTTTGGGACGTATCTTGAAGGGGTGCAACTCGACAACGAGTAGACGGGCATCGCAATTTCTCTAATAGATGGCGCTAGGCGTCGATCGCTCTATAAGGTGGGAAAGTTATGTCACTTTTCCGAAGCGCTCAGGGTTTTCTGCACTAGCTCCGCTGGGTACGGAAAGACTTTCGTTTTACGCATGGCCAATAAAGCTAACGCTCGTTACTTCAACGTCTTCCAGACGGTGGTGGCCTTTCGTAGCGGGAGCTACACTGAGCTACCAGTCGAGCATTTCGCGGTACATGGGCGAGAGCAGTTGTACGCACGCGCCGTTACCATGGTAACCGAAGAAGAGCGGAGTGCGGCAGGCGCTTCGCCGTCACCGCGGCCGCGCGCCTGCTCCACCGTCAAAGCCGAGAGTGACGTCACGCGGAGGAGCAGTTCTGCGCATGCGCCGACACCATGGTAGCCAGACAGACCCCACTGCTGCGCCGCGTTCTTCGTCGCCACCTCGCCTTAAGCTGGAACCGCATGGCGCGTTTTCCGCGAGCGAAAAACGCGACGCGCGGTAGACGCCCGCGTTGCCGTCAACGCGCGAGCACCCGCACGAAAAAAGGGAAGCGGCGCCTTCGCGGCGCGTTTTCCGGGTTGCCAGACAACGTAACTCCCAACGATATGAATTGTCCCTGCTACCGCATATGTAATATGCACTTAAACTTACACAACACTGCAATAGAAATAATCTTAGTGTAATTATATAACGACATTTTTTTCCGAAGTATATTTATCAAACTTAATTTTAAGCAGGAAGAGTGTGTGCGAAACTGCGACTATGTACTTTCTGCATGCCAAGAGGCCGCTGCTTGTTTACAACTCGACATATAAATGGAGTGTCGGGCGCTTACTACAGGGCAGAAGAGGCGATTGCTACTGTTAAGAGGGATGCTGATTCTGAAGCAAGACTGCTTTCTCCATTTTCGATTAACACGATGCGCGCACGAAACAGTTGCACGTGTTTTTCACGTGCGCGCCGGTTCTGCAGAGCGAAAAGAAAAATGCGCCGAAGAGGCTCCGTCGAGATGCGCAGAGAGTAGGGCCATCTAGTGGCAAAACCAAAAACCAAAAATGCCACGTGACCAAATACCACGTGACTTACTTGAAATCTGATTGGCGGATGCGCCCCGGACGCGCCGCGCGAGGCGTTTTTTTCTACTCCGAGCAGCAGGACGCGGCGGCGCGATTTCGTGCTGGGCACGCGTCAAAACGACGCGCGCGTCCCAGCATCCGCGCGTCAATCGCGCCTGAATCGCGCCATGCGGTTCCGCCTTTACGCCGCTCTATCACCCGAAACACGCGTCGCATGCGCAGGAATGCGTATAAAAGGTGGAAATGTAGTTGGCATCTGTGTCACAACGCTTGATATGCACGCAGAGGAGAGTCCAGTCGCTGCTAAATGGCTGTATAGACAAGAGAAGATTAACTATTCCGATCCTGAGGTTGCCGCGTTGCAGTTGGCTTGAACCAAATAAGAACGCTGGAGTCTGTGTGTACGTGAAACAAGGTATCACCGCTGACAGACATCTCCATTCGTTCGCGGCGAATAATGGAGAAGCCTGCTGGTTCTGCTTCTTGGAAGCGGCATTATCCTCCAATGAGTCTACGTGGCAGACGATTGGTGTGGCTGCCACGTGTATACCAGACTACGGCACGGTTTCACAGTTGTGCGTGACTTTGAGTGATTTCAACAGGACACAGGACTCTCTTACTGTATGAAAGGAACGGTTGACTTTAAGATAGCTTCGGGCACTCACGTCTAGACTACACAATGGGGAACTACTATAGCGCTTGTATACTAAAGAGGCTCTACCAAATCGAAATACGGTATCGACAAAATTGAGACCGCTGCATGCTACTTTCTTAACTTCAAACTTAAAGATGCAAGACGGCAAGTGACGACAAACTGAAGTGCTTGTCTAGGGCATAAACATCGTGTCATTCCAGGTGCCTCACGCTGTGAAGGAGTAGCGTTCGAAGACGAGACAGTTTGCGGCGCGAGAGTTTCTATCAAATTTTTTGCAGCTGCAAAAAAATAATTCAAAACGGCCATCGCGGATGTTTTTGCGCTAACTACCTCAGGGTAAAATAATCTGGGTGGTTTTGGTTGAAATGTGCTTTTCTGCTACTTGAGTATTTTTTCTTATTTGACGTACTCAGTTTCATCAGCTGTAACAAATTTTACAGGTAATAGAAATTTAGAGAAAAGTACGGTCGTTTTCTGATTTCAGGCAGAAATTTTGTATTTAAAAAGTAACAAATTCGTATCAAATTTCACACTTTATACACATTTTAAAAATATTCAATGTGCAACGACATACTTCACTCTGATTGCATAGAAAGAAAGAATCTCTGCAACGTCCTTAAAAATATGGATCGTGCCCTAAAATTTAATTCTTATGAATTACAGCGCAGTGCCCTGTTTCACGCCATTGCGCAATGTTCAAACAGCGCTCCACTCAAAAATAAATTTTTTCGGCTAAATTATTTCAGGCTGAAATTGCGCTGAGGTGAGTTTTCATGAATGTTTTTATCAACAAATCTGAGATGGGCGAGCGTAACGTACGGGTTGTTTTGGCAAGGAGTTATGCTTATATCTTTACCATAACGTGGAATAAGTGACGGCACCTGCGCAACTATTGAGAGAACTTTAACTTTTCCTGAGGTGAATTCTCAAGCCCTGTTATGGAAAACCTGCTCTGTAGAACCAAGCAATAACAACAAATCATCCTCGTTTCCATTGCGGATACGCAAACTGCTTACCAAAGTTGAACAAGAAGCAGCTCGAAGCAGTCAAGTTCGTTGCAGCCAGGATTTGGGGCAATGCGATAAATGAGCGGCCATTCGGTAAGCTTCATGATCCATTGGACCACCGTGTGATGACCGGAATACTGTTTATGTTTATTGGGGTCTAACGTCCCAAAGCAACTGGGGCTATGAGAGACGCCTTAGTGGAGGCTTCCGGAAATTTCGACTATCTGGGGTTCTTGAACGTGCACTCACATCGCACAGCACACGGGCCTCTAGAATTTCGCCTCCATCGAAATTCGGCCGCCGCGGCCGGGATCGAACCCGCGTCTTTCGGGCCAGCAGCCGAGCGCCATAACCACTCAGCCACCGCGGCAATGACCGGAATACTAAGCGCTCAGTATGACCAGTAGTCATTTTGAAGCTGCTGTTCCTGCTAAATTTTGTCAGAAGGGAATGTTCGCGGTCTGCGAAAAACCGTACACGTGTAAATGTTATTTCCCCAATAGGACACGCTCACCCACAAAGACAAGGTCAGGAATAAATGAAGCATGCATCTCGTTAAGTCAATGTTTTCTTGTTTTATTTCCTTCACGACCGAAGGGGTTAAAAGTGGCAGGTTACCTCTAGCGGCATTGAGCTTTCCGATACAGACGTTGAAATACATTGAATACGAAAAGCCAAAAGAAAATAAAGAATGACGTAATGTGGATTTACTGCTTGCTGTAAGCTTATTTCCTCCAGTTCGTAGTCCAGGTTCGCGACTGCGTTATGAAGCACTCAGGCCGTTTTTTTTTTTTACACACAGTCTGCCCTTCTCACTCAAATCCACTACTATTTGTCAGAAACATTTTCTGCTTTCTGTCCGGTGCGGCTTACTCAGGAGCAATTACAGAGGTTTAGTTATCCACAGTCAACCGCAAGCAGAAAAAAGAGCTTAAAAAATAACCGTGATAAAGATTTTTGCTAAGGACATTGCGTCACGTGTCTTTCTTGCAATTAATGCCACTTCTTCATGATAGAGCCGACTAAAAAAAAATAAGCTTACTAGGCGCTGTTCACATTAGAAATAAAATGCACGAACCTCTAACTGCTTAGGCTAATAATTACCAACAAAATGCTGTAATAAATGCCAGAGGAAAGGAGTGACTTCCATCCGAAGCCTTCTGCCAGCGAGGCTCACGGCAGCACTTCCCATTTAATCCGAAGTGTGTCCTCGAACACGCAGCCGTAGTTCCTGAGAGCGCGAAGATTAAACGACGGAAGAGCCAAACAAAATGCTTTGTTACTTGATGTTGTAGGCTTTTGTACACTTTCAGGTTCACGGCGTGGCTTAATTTCAACGTAGCAACGCGCCACGCCTTCTCCTGGGTGTATGAACCCCATCCGTATTTTGTGCTGGAATGGCCACTCAACAGCGTCGTCGCTGTCACCCTTCTGCAAGCGCATCCTCAAGTGCAGGTGCACTGATTCACTATCCTTCATGAATGCCACTCCAGGTGACATGCAGTAGCCACACAGGTACACCTGCTCGCTATCGTACCTAGCCCCGCCTTTCCTCAGCGCCTCTGCCTCGAGCGATTTCACTCCTTTGACATCGAAGATCACATGCTCTCCTCGTGGTTCATCTCTTCGAAGCAATGTCTTAATGTGGTCCAGAGTCTTCTCCCTATTACCCAGAGTTTCAGCTTTCGTTTCATGAACTGATGCTACAATTTGGGAGCAATTGTCGTAGATCTCTCTTGTTGCGGCCGCCCATTCATCTTTAATCAATTTTTTCAGTGAGACTACTTCGCTCGAAAGGTTATCATTGCGCGTTATCAAGTGCTCTTTCAACCGCTCGTTATCACTGGCGATTTCGCGCACACCTTTTGTCACACTTTCTTCAATGCGGCTCGTTGCTTGCATCAGTTCTCCTCTGATAACTTCTTTAAAAGTGTTTATCCCGTAAGACATTTTGTTCAGTCTAACTCCGTTGTGTTGAACATCAGTAACCAGCCGCCCTAGATGCACTGTCATTTCCTCCGCCTGCTCCTCCATCACTCGTTGGAAACATGTTGAAAGTGCTGCGTCTTCCGTGTTGTTGAGCTGATGGCCAGACTCGGGTGCAAGAGCCGTCGACGGTGTTGCGCAGTCCGATCTCAGGTGTGCGCACACATCGCTGCAAAGAACCGAGGCCGAACACTTGGGGCACCGTGCAGAGTGGTGTCGACATTCTCGCTGGAAATGCTCGGAGAGCAGGGAAGCAGCCACCACAGTCCCGCAGCCGTGTTTTGCGTTCCAGCATTTAACCTGAAAGGAATAAAGCAAGATTGATACGAAAACTGTAGCGGTTGTAATAATCTGGCGGCAGCAGTTTAGGGTGCGATATTCCTAAACCTTGTTTGCTGTTGAAGGTGGTCTCAGTTTACTTTTTCTAACTGCCTAGAGGTACTTACTTAGTATTCGAGTGTTGCTGCGTGAGGAAATTTAGTAGTAGCGGCAACAGGTGTGTTTGCAGGAAAGTTTCTGAGGGCGTCATATATGCCACTTGCATGGAGATTCTGCTGAAGTGATTCAGCCTAGCAGTGTTTTCTGCGAGGTTTAACGAAAAGTTCACTTAAATGGCGCATTGCAGAAGACAGCACGCAAGCATAAACGTTACATATAGGATGAACGGACTTCCTTGCCATTTCTGAAATTTCCTTACTCGGTTAAGTCGCGCTAATGTCCGTCCTAGTTCCGGCAGGCTTTCGGCTGCAATCGTACCTACGCTAAAGGACTCCTTTTAACCTTAGCCCCTTGTTGAGTCCTTGTGGCATTGTTCATGGCCCGAAGGAGGATAGAGTCGTGTGTGAGGTTGAGGAGGAGGGAAAAGATGAAGGTGTTAACGCGAAAACAGTGTGAACGAGTGTGCACACACTTGTCTGTCTCATACCGACGTTGTACTTTTAAACAGAATGGGCGAGCAAGCTTTCAAAGGTCTGTGTACTGACGCTGCCGTGGGCTGCATGAACTCAGTCTTTGAGATATAACACAGCAATCCGGTGTTTTAAACTGATATAAGGAGCGCTACAAGGCATCTTAGACGCCGATAAGAGCGGCGGACTTGCGCTCCGAGTACGAAACTTTCGGTGACTCAAAAAATTTGCTGGAGCAATGGTAAAACCTCGAATATTTTTAGATATGATTAAATGATGAATTATAATATCTCACTGAAATTGAGAATATTAAATTTTCTAAACAAGGATCATTGGGGGATAACACTTCTAGACTAAGATGTGTCAGTGACATGTTAAGCTAAACAACAGACAGCTCACAAAAAATACCGAGAGCACACAATCTGAGCAGCCGTGTTGGACCCGTGTGACATAGTGATAATGCACAAAAATAAATTCTAAGTTTGTGAGAAACAATCTCCATAGATTGCATTTCAACAGTTCGATCATTTTGCTTGGCGGCCGATCTAAAGGGACTAGCTACAAAGCATATTCTTTGTCAACGTTGCCCACTCAAAACATTTCCGACGCAACTGAATTTATCCCTACGCAGCCTGCCATTACTAAAAAATATTCTTGTTAGCTCTCGTTAAAAAAACATGTGTCGTTCTTTAGGCTATATTTCCTTTATTCCTCCAGCTACCGCTTTTCGTGTGAAGCCCACAAGGCTGCATCTCGCCATTGTAGCGCAAACGCCGTTTATAATTTTTTATTTCAAACGAATGCTGATAGCAACCACCTCCCCAGACGTTCCTTATGACACGATTATTTTTCTTGCAAACTTAGTTCCCTTATTTGTGTGCGTGCGTGCGAGTGTGAGTATGAGTGTGTGAGTGTGAGAGTGAGCGTGCGAGTGTGAGTGTGAGTGTGTGTGTGTGATTCAGTGATGCCGCAGTTCCTAAAATTGTATTCCTATACTTTTCTTCCGGTTCTTACCGCTCTGTGCGCTTAATAAAATCGAATTCTGGTTCGGGAATTTCTGCTATATGCTTAATGGCATGCATTATTGTCGCCGTTTTTCTCAGAAAGTTTTTTGCGGCCAAT